>NC_077228.1:49582583-49765083 GCF_027887165.1 Monodelphis domestica | reverse complement strand
ACACTCTTTCTGAACTCCTGATTGCCCTTTTGATCAACTCTACTTTGGAATTCATTCAGTAAGTACCCTAGGTAACCCTAGATTGTGATCAGAATGGGTAGGCTGTTTGATCAGTTTATCCTAAAATTATTTCACCAAATATTCAAAGTTAGAAAATCAAAATGAGGCTCAGCTGCCATAAACATCAGACAATTTCCACCATCCTGCATTCTCTGCATTATCCAAGAATCACCTTGAAAAGACTTTAGTTTTTCTAGAGATGAATTTACAAAATTTGCACAATACAATTGTTTTCAAAAGTAAAAAAAAAGAAAAGAAAAAAGTTGAAATTTTTAACAAGCAAGGCACAAGGTTACAGACAATGGTCACATGCAAAGAAAACTATTAATTCTTAATATGTAAGCTAAAAGAGTTAACTAAGTGTTTCTTCTACCGAGGGAGAAAATCTACCCAAGTGGAAATTTCACTAGTAGTTTCAGAATACAATTTAGAATATAATAAATGGATTTAATCTCATATATGAACTTACCTATCACTTTGCCTGACTTTTATTTGTAGAAATTTATTCATCACTGGTACCTTGAGTCATAAGGTAGTTCATAGTGCTCACATAATGCTCTGACCAGTAAAAAGATCATCTAGAAAAAATGGAGATGAATAGTAGCACAGAAAAAGTATAAAATAATGAATATTATACTCTACACAGAGGGATATTGAAATTGAAACTCATTCTTCCTCCCTCCTCCCACTTTGGGTTCCCACATAGATAGAAATGAGCAATGAGCTTGGGAATCAAAAATCAAAGCTGTGAATTTCTCTGATAGCATAAACCCCAAATTTAATTTATCTGATCCATCTACCAAAATTATTGATTTGAATTCCTACTGTGTGCCCAGCCATGGGCATATTTCTGCTGTTTGGAGACTTATCATCTTGTTAGAGGGGTAATGGAAATAATTAGAGAACAAGACAAGAATACTTTTCCTTGAATGCTGAAATTTTACAGTAAAGATAATATGTGTAATGGGAGGTCAAGAAGGGTAGAGATCAGTGCATGGTAAAGCCATCAGGGAATGCTTCATTTATAAAGAAGAACTTGAATTGGACTTTGAAAACTGAGAAGGATTTAAAGATGTAGCAAAGAATATTTTGGATTAAAAAAAGATACATGAGCTCTTTCTTCCCTATTTTAATTGATTGTGAAGAGATTTTGCTAAGTGTTCTGCCATTCTTTCCAAATCTCTCCTGAACCTCTTTCTCTAAATTTCCTAACTCTGGAATGAAGCTGATTGGTTCTCCAATGACTGAAATGAATAAATAGAGGAAAAGAAAAATCCACCATTGTTTTTTGTTTATTATGTTTCATGTATACTGAGAAATATTTCTCTTTCATTCAACTCCCATATATTCAATTATCATCTCTATGCATTTGTCTCCCAGATCTATAAAACCAGATGTGTCTTGCTCCTGAACTGTAATCCACATTGCCAGTTGTCTGTTGGACATTTCAGACTGGAGGTCCTGTTGACATCTCTTATTCAATATCTTCATATAGAACTCATCTCTCCCTGCCTCCAATCCTTTTTTTCTTCTGAACTTTTCCATTTCAATTGAGAACACTATTGTTTTTAGTCTCCTAGGTTTGTAATCTAGTCTTTCATCTGGACTTTTCTTCCTTCTGCATATTATATATTCTAGTAGTTGATAAATCTTACTTCTTAGCCCCTTATCTGTCTTCATCTAGTCATTGCCTTAGTTCAAGTCCTTTGTGACTTCTTGTTGGGCAATGGCAATGTTCCCCTAATTGTTTGCTCTACTTCGAATCCCTCCACCCACTTTAACCCCTCAAATGATTTTTTAAGCTCACATATGACCATTTTGCTTCCTATTCCACTGGTTTCCCTATTTCCTTAAGAAAAAATATAAATTCCTCTTATTTTGTAAAGTCCCTACCAACCTGCCCCCCAATTCCTTTCTAGTTTCATTGCAAGTATCTTCTCTTCTCATACTCTACAATCTTAGTCGTATGGCTTTCTTACTGTTCTTCAAAAATGATATTCTATCATCTACTAGCTGTTCTCCATGCCTGGAATGCTCTCTCTCTCTTTTCTTATCTTCTTATCTCTGCCTTATTTCTGAAGAGGTTCCTCTTCCTTCAAGACTCAAGTTGAGAGCTACCTTCTCCACTGAGCATTTCCTGCCCTTCCTCTTCTTGGATCATCTCCCTAGCTCCTAAATGCTCTCCCTAAATTATTTTGCATTTATTCACTTTTTACCCATAGAGCTATATGTTATATCCCCAATAAAATGTAAGCTCCTTGAGAACACAGACTTAACATTTTTAACTCTGTATCCTCAATCCCTAGAGGAGTGCCTGGTACATAGTGGATGATTAGAAGCATTTACTGGTTGATTTGTCAGATAATTTATAAGGGGTTGAGGGACTGGCTTGCTAACAATGGGATCTTAGAAAGGGGAGCATTTGGCAATAAAGTCCTTGAGATGTCTTTGATTATGTACCTTGTGTCCATTCTTCTCATTATTTCTTCTTCTCTCCCACTAAGTTAAAACATTATAAATGATATGAACTTGGGGTAATTTCATGTAAGATTTATGTGTCAAGGATCTGAAATAGAACACACACAATCAATTATATATAAGATAGGGTCCTATATCTATATCGATGATATTACTTATATCTATAGTACCCATATGTATATCTATCTAAACAAATGTAGAAATTTATATGTGCATATAGATAAAATTTCTCTTTTTTACCTCTTTCTCTGACTCTCTCATTTTTACTCCTATCTCTCTCCATTATCCACCTCCAGTTTAATGTCTCACTATCTCTATCTCCCTCTATTTCTTTATCTCTCATCTTTTCCTCTCGCTCCATCTCTTATTTCTTCCTAGCCTTAGCCATCTTGGTCTCTATCAATTCCTCTCTCTTTATCTCTATTTCTCCCCGTGTCTCTCAATTGTTTTATATTTCGGGGCCAACTTTACTAGAAACCTCTTCGAAATGCAAGTTGTCTGAGCCACCTATCTTATGGATTATTGTGTCCTCTTGCTTACTTGTTCTAAGAAGAGAATAAGAATATTTTTGTTCTACTTGTTGTCTGAGATGCTCTTATTTTTTCACATAATCTTTTCCTTTCTTTTTTCTATTACAAACACCTTTAATTTGGTTGCCACAGACATCTGCCTGTGCATTTTTTCTCTGATGGAAGAGTTCAAGTGAGAGATAATTTGGGGGCAAGCCACGGTTTGAACTGGCCTGATTCCGTTAAAAAAATAAAAAGGGCCACATTTCTACTAGACTAATTTTGCATGTGTGAGGACTGAAATAAAAATGCCTTCTGTCCATCACCTGTGCTTTCAAGCCTTCATTGCACAAAGGTCGGCAGGCATGTGAATTGGTGTCTGCAGACTGGAGGAACTGTGGGGAGAAGCTTCCCATCTATTTCTTTGTTCCCCAAAGCACAGGGTTCTGGGTATTTTGATCCTTCAGAAAGTCCTGAACAAGATGTTTAAGGGTAAAAGATTGAGCATATAGAAAATATGGAAATGTTTTCAAACATCAAGCTAAGCAGCTCGACAAATTATGCACAACATCCAGTGAAGAAAATTTGATTAGGAAAGTGATGCATGTTAGCTCAGTCAGCTAGAGCGTGGTGCTAACAAGGCCAAAGTTGGGGGTTTCGTTCCCATACAAACTGATTAGTTTCCTACAGAGAAAACACTGGTGCGTGGCCGTGCTGTCCCTCTTACCCAAGTCAGATCTCACAAAGCTGTGGAGCGCCATTTACAAGGGTGCCTGGGATAGACAGTGCATTTAAGTCAGGACACATCCATTATTCTTAATGTGGAAAAACTTCAAAGCATACATATGGCTGGCTGCTGGTGCCTTTAGTAGTACTGACTGTGTATGCAAAGGGAGTCTTTCAGTGGGTCCTGTTCTTTTTTAATAGGTTCTTCTATTTAAGCCATACAATGCTTGCAGTAATAATGATAATAATAATAGCTGTCATTTATAGGGGTTCAATGGATCATGATTTGAGAGGTGGAAGGGAACTCAGAGCTCATCTAGTTTAACCCTTTCATTTTGCAGAAGAGGAAACTGAGGCTTGCAGAGGGACTTGCTCAAGGGCTCCAGGAGCCTCTGGTTCCAAATCCAGTGCTATCTACTCTGCATCATCACATCTACCCATCATTCAGGTACTTATCAAATACCTTCTAGATTTCAGGCTTTTCTGGAGGTTCTGGAGGTTCTGGAGATAGAAATATATAATGGAAACAATCTAACATCAAGAATATTACAATCTAGGGGGCAGCTGGGTGCCTCAGTGGATTGAGAGTCAGGCCCAGAGATGGGCAGTCCTGGGTTCAAATCTGGCCTCAGACACTTCCCAGCTGGGTGACCCTGGGCAAGTCACTTATCCCCCTATTGCCTAGCCCATACCACTCTTCTGCGTTAGAACCAATACACAATATTGATTCCAAGACAGAAGGTAAGGTTTTTTAAAAAAAGAATTTTACAATCAAATCAGTCTATATACAGGCACAAAGTGATTTCTTTTTTGAGAGTGCTTAAAGGAGAATATTACCAACTGGAGATCAGGAAACAGTTTATTTAATCTTTACAAATAGCCTTGTGGAAGAGGATAAAATTATTATTCTAACCATTTCACAGATAAAGAAACTGAGGCACACAAAAGTTAGATGAACTGTCCATGATCCTATAACCCATAGATGTCAGAAGTAGAATTCAAACCTAGGTCTTCCTAACTCTAGGCACAATACTCTATCCATTGTACCATTTTTTTGGGGGGGGGATATGGAACTTTTAAACATATCTATATAGCTCTTTACGATATCAAACTTAAAATTCTGTTTACTTGTGAGTTGTCATGAATATAACCTTTGTTAGTTTACATGATTATCCTGACAATGAGAGACAGAGAAAAAAAGCGAGGGAGGGAGAGAGACAGACAGACAGACAGAGGGAGACAGAGACAGAGAGAAACAGAGAGAGAGAGAGACAGAGACAGAAAGAGACAGATAGAGACAGAGAGAGACAGAAAGAGAAAAAGAGAGGGAGAAGAGAGTCAGAGAGACAGAGAGACAGAGACAGAGAGATAGACAGAGACAGAGACAGGGATAGACAGAGAGATAGAGAGAATTTGCGTTACTATTTTAATATTATAGATGAGGAAACTGAGGCTGGAACAGGTAAAGTGATTTGCCCCAGGTCTCAGAAAAAACATCAGAACTGGCTTCAAACCCTGATCTTTATCATAGTGGATCCATCACTTTTTATCCATGACATGACATTGCTATTTGTAGCATGAGATAACAAGAGCATAAATTAAGACCTAGAATGGATTGTATAGGCCATGTAGTCAACCTTAATTCATTTTTACATATAAAGCACAGAGATTTTGAAATGTATTAGAGTTTGAGAACAAAAGCTAGTGAGAATTATTGAGAAGGCCACCTACATGGGATCCTAACTTTCTTCTTTTCTTTTTGTCTTTACCAAAAACCAAATAAGCACATAAATAACTAGATGAATAAATGAAATCAATTCTGGCCGTGGAACTTAACAATATAGAAAATTTAAATATAAACATAAATAACTGTGGAAAGTCAGAAATATGATTCTTTAAAATTTTTTTATTTAATCAGTCAATTTAGAATATTTTTCATTTGTTACAAGAATCATGTTTTTCCCTCCCCTCTCCCCACCCCCTCTCATAGCCGATGAGCAATTCCACTGCATTTTACATGTGTTCTTGATCAAAACCTATTTCCATATTATTAATATTTGCACTAGAGTGATTACTTAGAGTCTGCATCCCCAGTCATATCCGCATCAACCCATGTGATCAGGTAGCTGTTTTTCTTCATTGTTCCTACTTCTACAGTTCTTTCTCTGGGTGTGGATAGTGTTCTTCCTCCTACATCCCTCTGGGTTATTCAGGATCATTGCGTTGCCACTAATGGAGAAGTCCATTACCTTCAATTGTATCACAATGTATCAGTCTCTGTGTACAATGTTCTCCTGGTTTTGCTCCTTTCGCTCTGCATCACTTCCTGGAGGTTGTTCCAGTCTCCATGGAATTCCTCCACTTTATTGTTCCTTTTTGCACAATAGTATTCAATCACCAACAGATACCACAATTTGTTCAGCCATTCCCCAATTGAAGGGCATCCTCTCATTTTCCAATTTTTTACTACCTCAAAGAGCACAGCTCTGAATATTTTTGTACAAGTCCTTTGATTCTTTTTTTACAGAGCTTAAGTAAAGTCTGTGATTTTTTCCCCTGCATCAGGATTGCCCTTCACCAACAGGGTTAACAAACAAATCATGATTTACTTAGTCTACTCCTCCTCCAGTGTAGCCTGAACTGTAAAGAGATTAATCGATAGATCAATCAAATTTTTAAATACTTACTATTTGCCAGACATTGTGCCTTGCAGTGGCTACAAAGAACAAAGCACAGAATGATGTTGGCTTCTAATGAACTCACATTTTAATGGGAAAATGACAAATACACATTATATGCACATATATTTATACATACGTATATGTATATGTGTACAGCATAACTATAAGGTTAATAGGGTAAATGACTTGGGATTGTAAAACTAGTAAGGTTCAGAGCCAGGACTTAAACTTAGAATTTCTTGACTCCAAGCTTAGATTTCTATCCATCATATACTATCCTACTTCTTCTTACTCACCATAATGAAGATTGGAGGAAAAATGGGCTCACAGAATCATCGCTGTTCAGTCATAAAGGACCCTGGCAGATCTCATCCAGCCCATAATTGAGAAAGGACTTTCCTTTGAAACACTCTGGACATCCCATCTTTACTTAAGATCGGCAATAAGGGTACGCACAATTATTAAATGTAATTCAATTCAGTTCAATTTAATTGGACAACTTTAAGAAGCATTTATTCATGATCAATTATGAAACTTGGGATTAAGAAAAACAAAAACAAAATTTGAAATTATTGCTTCCCTCAAAGAATTTACGTTCTATTGGATGGGTGGGAGGCATGACAAGTACACAGATAAGTAACTATCATAAATGCAAAGTACATACAAAGTAATTTCTGAAAAGCAGGTTGAGAAAACGTTAAAAATTGGCATTTTTGGAAAGACCTCCTATCTGAGCATCAACGGTGTGCTGGCATCAGTACATACTTGTTTGTAGTCTGAATGTTAAATTTTCAGTTTTAGCTTTAATACCTCAAAAGTCAGCAAACACTAAAAATTAGGATATGGTTCAGGGTTTTGTTGATTTCATAGACTTCAGAATGTGATGGAGAGGGACATCCTGGGAGCTCAGGGATATATAGAGCTAGACCTGGAGATGGGAGGTCATGGGTTCAAATTTGACCACTTTCTACCTATATGACCTTGGGCAAGTCACTTAACCCCAATTGCCTAACCCCTTCTGCTCTTCTGCCTTGGAACTGATATATGTACTCAGTATTGATTCTAAGACAGAACGTGAGGTTTCAAAAAAAGGTGATGGAGAAAATGTTAAGAATGTAGGCTCCAAAATGGAAATATGGTTTGAGTGATAATGCATCTGGAACCCAGTGGAATTGCCTCTCTACTCTGGGAGGGGTAACTTCATAGGGAATGTAGATAACATGAATCGTGCTACCTTGGAAAACCTATGGGTACATTTGTTATTGGAATAAAATAAAGATAAAATTTTAAAAAATACAGATTCCACTAAAAAGTATGTCAGACGTATGCTTTCTTCTTATTTTTTATGATTATTAGACACTTATTAGCCCACCCTGCAGGAGCTTTGAAGGGTTCCAAGAGAGGAATGAGAAAAAGGAAACTATCTATTCCTGAGAAGTCTGCAAAGATCATCAATTGCTTGGTGCAGGGAGGAGCAAGTCATGCCACTTTGGAGATACCTCTCGTTATTAGAACATTTCTCTGTACATGGAGGAACTTGGTTGCTAATCTTCCTGGGAGAAGCCATGGGAAGGAGCATTATTCCTCAATTATCTTTTTTTTGCCCTTAGTTAGGAGACTGTTCTCTGTTTCAGTACCAGACTAAGACCTTTGTGTCTAATTCTGCCTGCTGAGGTCGTGCCTCCATCCTTGGTGAGGATGCTTGGCCATAGGCAGTAGAACATGACACTATGAGTATAAATAAAATCAATGGCCAAGTGGTTCAGTGGGAATGAAAGGACCCATTCTTGTCTCCTCCCTTGGCAAAGGCTGACATTTACTGGTCCGCCTCATCCGGCTGGCCACATGTCACCAACTTAGGAATAAATTGACTTTAATTGCACCCTCATCTTCAAGACAAAAAAAAATGAATTTGCTATCTCCCTTTTTTTTCAGATGACTCTCAAAATACTACATTTCAGGCGCTGATTTGATTTTCCCGGACTCTGGAGGAAGTATGGAACCTCTTTAGCCTAATGGCTCTAGCACAAAATGAAGAGCCCCCCCTTTCCCCCAGCAATAGTTACTAATAGCTTTAGTCATAAGATAAAATAACGTATTTTGTAATTAATATTTTAATTCACTAAGAAGGGAGCAAAAGAGTGACTTGACTTCTCCCACCCCTTGGTAATAAGGAACCCTGGCAATTTCAAGGGAAGCCAAGCGGCCGGGAGCTTAATGCCATTGATTAAGAACATGTTTCCATAGCGGCTATTATGTTCCCATTTAAAAGAGAAAAGCAAAAAGATGGCTTATTTTATTCTGGAACTCCAGGGGGTCTTATGGCACCAAAGGAAGACAAGAACATGTTTGGGGATAATTAAAGGCAATTTGCCTCATCAGGCTTTTTTCTTGTTCAGCTCTTCTCCCTCTTCCCACAATCCTGGCTAATTGCCATTCCAGTGACTTGGGTACTTTGGGGAAAGGAGGCAGGGGCTCAACAAACTTGTCTCTTTGGCCAGTGTCCACAATTGTAATTGACTCTATGATTGGCCAAGGTTTTTTGGCTGGCATTATTGTTTTGATTCTTGATTTTTTTGGTGGGGAGATGGCACTGTGATTATGTTAACCCTGGGTGGAAACTTTACTCACAAAGCTATGCAGGCATCTCTTTTTTAACTTAGGTGATTGGATCATGGGATCATAGATTTGGAGCTTCAAGGAGTCTTAGTGATCATTGAATCCAAATTCCAATTTTTAACCCATCAGGGAACTGAGACTCAGAAGAGTAGCTATGTGGC
Source organism: Monodelphis domestica (assembly GCF_027887165.1). Lineage (NCBI taxonomy): Eukaryota > Metazoa > Chordata > Mammalia > Didelphimorphia > Didelphidae > Monodelphis > Monodelphis domestica. The sequence continues at coordinate 49,755,849 of NC_077228.1, read as the reverse complement.
ACAATAGATAGGGTGCTAGAGAGCATGACTCAAGTTCAAATCCTACTCTACATATTTAACAACTCTAGGCAATTCCCTTAACTTATCTCACACCATTTCCTTTTCTGTCAAGTATGGGTATTGGTCTTGATGACCTTTAAGTTTCCTTTTAGTTTTAAAGCTATGATCCTATGATAAGCGAATTGCCCACAATCACACTGGTAGTAAATACTGGGTTTAGGACTGGAATATAAGTCTTCTGAATCCATATCCAACAGTGTCTCCTTTATCACTTATACTATTAGAGAGCTTCTTGGGACGCTTTAGAGCAGTGGTTCTCAACCTGTGGGTCAGGACCCCAGCGAGGGTTGAACAACCAAAATACAGTGGTCGCCTAAAGCCATCTGAAAATACATATTTCAGATGGCTTTAGCCGCTGAGAAATCACCCTACTTTGTTGCAAGATCTTGGAAAGAATGGGGACCCTGCTGCCCGCACACTGTACTAATATTAGTTACCTATCAGCAGCCCTCCCCCTGTAAGGGGCAATGGATTTACACGGTTGCCTAGAGACTGGACTCAAACAGAGACCCAGAGAGAGCACCCAGGCGCTGGCTCTGGAGGGGTTAAGAACGAGTCCTAGAGTTGCTTTGGGGTCACCGCAACATGAGGAACTGTATTGTGGGGTCATGGCATTAGAAAGGTTGGGAACCACTGCTTTAGAGGTTAATGAACTTGCTTAGTATACACAATCCATACATATCAGAAGCAGACACTGAGCTCAGTTCTTCCCTGTTACTGAAATCTCTGATTTCTGGAGTAATTAATTAACCAGGAAAAAGGAAATATGACTTGTCAGTGAGAGGCAACATACCGTAACAGGTAGAAAACTGGTTTCTAAGTGAGAAATCATGGGTTCAAGATCTGCCTCTGATACAAACTGGCTGTGTGACTCTGGGTCACTTAACTTCTTAGCACTCTAGGTAACTCTATAAGATTATAAATTGTGAAGAAGGGAGATTGGTGGAGGAAATTCTTTACGTGAAGTTCCCTTCCTAAGGAAATGACAGGACCAGTCCCTGTCTCTGGGGTGTATTAATAAACACATGTTGACTGAAATTGAATCTCTCCATTATATCATTTTTTTCTGTTTTGTCATCAGAAAAACTATGCTACTTCTAGTTTTGAGTTTTGATTCCTACATTGCGGATTGCTGTGATGTAAAGTCTAGTTTATGGTGTTAGGTGAAGGGGGTGAAACTGTTATCTTTTGGTATTGACACTGGAAAGAGCCACGTAGAAAAAATTCTCTAGGGACAGAGAATATTCAGTTATCTAGAAGTGATGGAAATTTATAATTATTTGTTTATTACATTATGAATATTATTTATTTCAGTTGAAAATCATACTGAAAGTCAATATTTTTCATTGGGCTTTTTCCCCCCACTTTAAAAACTGATCATCAAAAGTATATCTCTTCTCAGGTAAAGGTATATTCTGGGTAAATGGGGAATCTACCTTGCTTTAGATCACTGAATTTATATAGGTTTTCTTCACTGTCTGGAAAACAAATTACTCTTCCCCTACTTGTCTGACCATTCCTCAGTCTTCTTCCCAGTATAAAAATCCATGACCTGACTCCTGACTTTGAGTGTACCCTTAGTCTCTATCCTTGACTGACGTCATAGAATTACTTCTCTTTCCTCTTTATATTTTTGCTCTCAGTGGCTTCATAAATTCCCATTGGTTCAGTTAGCATCTCTCCCAGATCTATACATCTAGCCCTGGTCTCTCTCATGAGCTCAAGTCCTGCATCATTAACTGCCTAATGGACATTTCAAACAGGATGTGTCTTAAGACATCTCAAACTCAATATCATCACAACAGAACTCATTTCCCCCTCAAAACCCTCCTTTTTTGAATTTTTAATTTGAGGACTTTCTTCTTTTCATTTAGTTTTTGAATTTATCTTCTTCCCCTTTCCCCATATATCCACTCAGTTGCCAAATCTTGTAGATTGTACCTACACAACATTGCTTATATCCATTCCTTTCTCTCGACTCAAATGGCTACCATCATTGTTTGGGTCCTCATCATATCTTGTCTAGACTACTGTAATAATTTCTTAATTTGTTACCTTATATTCCATTTCTCTATCTAATTCATCATCTTTACCATCAGGGTGATAATCTCAAAAGCATTGGTTTATCTAGCAATTAAAGTGGCTTCTTATCTCTAGAAACCTCACCAGCTCCCTGATGCCTTTAAGAGCTGAAACAAATGATTCATTTGGGTATTTAAAGCTCTTACAAACCTGACTTTCTAGGCTTATTCTACATTATACCCTTCATAACTCTATGAGCTAGCTAAGTTGGTCATTTAGATGTTTTTTGCATATCACACTCATCTATCTCCTGTCTCCCTGCTTTCATACAGGCTGTCATCAATGACTAGAATTCTCTGCTTCCTCACCTTGACCTTTCAGAATACCTAGCTTCCTTTTAAGTTCATCTCCTTTAAAAGACTTGTACAAAAATATTTATAGCTGTGCTTTTTGGTGGCAAAAAGTTGGAAAATAAAGGAATGCCCTTTGATTGGGGAATGACTGAAGAAATTGTGGTATATGTTGGTGATGGAATACTATAGTGCTAAAAGGAATAATAAAGTGGAGGAATTCCATGGAGAGTGGAACGACCTCCAGGAAGTGATGCTGAGTGAAAGGAGCAGAACCAGGACAACATTGTACACAGAGACTGATACACTGTGGCACAATTGAATATAATGGACTTCTCTACTAGCAGCAATGCAGTGATTCTGAACAATTTGGAGGGACTTATGAGAAAGAATGCTATACACATCCACAGAAAGAACTGTAAGGGTAGAAACACAGAAGAAAAACAATTGCTTGATCACATGGATTGATGGGGATATAATTGAGAATGTAGACTCTAAACAATCACCCCAGTGCAAATATCAGTGGTAGTCTCTCGGTGATCGAGAATGACTACTGTCTTTGTGCAGTTTCATCTACGGTGTACCCTCATGTAGCTTTGGAGTCCAAAGGCTGAGGCGCACAGTTTGTGGCACATGGGGCCTGGGACGCCCCATGTTACAGAAGGTGCGGCTGTGGCCTGGTGTCGGCATTCATGCGCAGCGGCAAGACGTCGACGTCGCTCATCTTCAAAGATGGTGGCGGCCTGGTGAATGTGGGCTCGCCAGCTGCTTGTGTCAGAGGCAGCGAGTTCTAGTTGCTTTGGTGTCATGCCAGCCCACTTCAGGTTTGACTTTAGCTGATCCTTGTATCTTTTCATTGGTCGGCCTTGTTTCCTGAGTCCAGCTGACAGTTCACCATAGAATACCTGTCTTGGTATTCGCTGGGGGTCCAGGCGGATGACGTGTCCAGACCATCGTAGCTGGGTTTGGAGGACCAGGACTTCGATGCTGGTGGAGTTGGCTCTGTCGAGGACTTCCTGGTTGGTGATTCGGTCCTGCCATCGGATCCTCATGATTGACCGGAGGGAGCATTGGTGGAATTGCTCCAGCTGTTTCATGCGCTTCCGGTACAGTGTCCATGTCTCGCAACCATACAGGAGCGAGCTGAGGACCACTGCGTTGTACACTTTGAGCTTCGTCACAGTGCTTACACCGTGGTGTTGGAGGACTTTGCAGCGCAGCCGCCTGAGTGCCTGGCTGGCCTTTTGGATCCTGGCATTGATCTCATGGTCTAGGGACGCGTCGTTGGTGATGGTGCTGCCCAGGTACTTGAAAGTGTTGACGTTAGAAAGCTGCGCGCCGTTGATTGTAATGCATGGCTGGTTCGTTGGCCTCCCTGGTGCAGGTTGGAACAGCACCTCTGTTTTGCTGAGGCTGATAGTCAGGCCAAACAGTTTTGTTGCTGTAGAGAACCTGTCCACAATGGTTTGGAGATGATTTTCTTGGTGGGCCAAGAGAGCACAGTCATCTGCAAAGAGAGCTTCCAGGATGAGTCTCTCTGTTGTCTTTGTTTTTGCAGTCAGGAGGCGAAGGTCAAATAGTGAGCCATCCAGTCGGTATTTGATGTAGACGCCCAGGTCTAGATCCATCACAGCATGTCATAATACTTGGGTGAAGGATTGGTTGAATAGTACTGGAGCGAGGACACAGCCTTGTTTCATGCCATTGGAGATGTTGAAGCGATCGGAAGTCTCTCCACCAGATAGGACTTCCCCTGTCATGTCGACATGAAATAATATGGAAATATGTCTTGATCAATGACACATGTAAAACCCAATGGAATTGCACATTGGCTATGGGAGGGGCGTAGGAGGAGGGGAGGGAAAGAACATGAATCTTGTAACTATGGGAAAATATTCTAAATTAATTAATTAAATAAAACTTTCCAAATTAAAAACAAATTCAATTCCTGTCTTGATTTTCTTCCATTTCTTCTTTCTTGTCTCCTCCAAAATTTACTTTGGGCATATTTTACATATATTATTTCATATGTTTATATATGTGGATGCTATTTTCCCATTATGTTATAAATCATTTAGAGTAATAAAAAAGTTACTAATGACAATGAGAATTTTTTATAGTTTGTGGGAAGTAAGTAGAATTATAATTTTATTATAATGGACTTGCTTAGTCAGTATATGCAGTCAATGTCAGAAGTGGAATTTTAACTCATGTCTTCTTGACCTCTAGACTTATCTCTATTATTATACCATGCTACCTCTGGCTTCTGCATATGTATTAATAAGGAAAAATATTACTTTTTAGTAAGAGGCAACATAATATATTAGGTAGAAAACTTGCTTCTGAGTAAGAAAATCTGGATTCAAGATCTGCCAGAGATAGACTGTTATTATTATATTATTATTAGTATTATTGTTGTTGTTGTTACCATTTTATAAGTGAGGAAACTAATTGATGACTCGAAGGCATTAAATAGCTTGACTAAGATTATGTAGAAATCGAATATCAGGTTCAGAATTCAAACCCAGATCTTCTAAATCTGAATTTAAGAAAGCTTCCAATTTAACACATTGCCTCCTTTGAGATGATGAAAAGGATTGGGAAAAGAGGATAAATGATTGTGAATGGACTGCTCCAGGGGCTGTCATATCCAGATTAGACCATCCTATTACAAGGTGAGAATATGGAGAGGTCAGGTTTCTTAACCTATTTGCACAATTACTTTGTCTAGCTGCCTCCTATACTTCAGTCTTCTAATATCTTACACATTGGCATATATATATATATATATATATATATATATATATATATATATATATATATATACACACACACACACACATTCTCTTCCACCCCATGACACTGGACTGCTTGCTGTTTCATGAACAAGATACTTCATTTCTCAGCCCTGGCCATTTTCTCTGGCTGCCTCCCATTCCTGGAATGCTCTCAATCCTCATTTCCACTTAATGGCTTCCTTTTAAGTCTCAACTAAACTCTCATCTTTTACTGGAAGCTTCTTCCAACCTCTCTTAAATCTAGTGCCGTCTCTTTGTGAATTATTTTCCTATTTGTGTTCTTTATAGTTTGCTTTCAATTAATTTGCTCGAATGCTGTCTCCTTCACTGGATTGGAAGCTCCTTAAGGGGAGAGATTGTCTTTTGCCTCTTTTTTGTATTTCCAGTACTGAGCACAGTGCTTGGCACCTAGAAGGCACATAATAAATGTTTATTGATATTGTCACAGGATGATGTCATCAGCATAGGATCCCTGTATAACAAATAGTGCTTTCTTTTCTATGTCATTTAAAGAAGTTTTTCATAGAAGAACTTTCTTTATATATTAATTAAATTTAAATCAATTAACTAAATCAATTTAAATGAAATTAGAAATATTAATGAAGATGAAATTAGGGGCAACTAGGTAGCTCAGAAGATGGAAAGTCCTGGGTTCAAATCTCACCTCAGACATTTCCTAGCTGTGTGACCCTGGGCAAGTTATTTAACTCCCATTGACTAGTTCTTGCCTCTCTTCTGCCTTGGAACCAATCAATACACAGTATTGATTCTAAGGAGGAAGGTAAGAGTGTTAAAAGAAATGAAGGCAAAATCAATGGATCTTAGACCCAGAGATGGTAGAGACCTCCCAAACGGTCTAATGCAATCCTTACCTTCTAAAGTTGTGGAAATTGAGATAACAGGAGGTTAAGTTACTTATCTAAGATCAAGCAGATAGTTAATATCCAAGGTAGGATTCAAACCCAGATACTCCATGGCAAAATCAGTCTTTGGGTACCATCTTTTAGACCAAGGGAACTTCTACTTAAGGATCCCCTCCTGCCTTCATACAGATAAAACAGGACCTTGTTTTATATAACATCATGTTCCAAGACCTTTTGTATGGATTAAAAATAGTGTATTATAGCAAACCCCATTCCTTTAATAAGTATTTCTTATACAAATATAACTAGGCACTTTATGAATTTTCTTAGGCTTATTAGATCTCCCAGCATCACTTCTCTTGTACTTTGAGGCCATTATTAATAGCTAAATAATGTTACTGAAACAGAGAATCACCACTCTGACATGGCCATGGCTTGTTTCATATTTCAAGTAAGAACTTGGGGATAAAGACTGGTATGGGAGCCAATGCTTGGCTCCAAACAATAGAATGACTCACAATAATGCTTCTTGGATCGAGAATGGATGTGATTGGGTGAACCATTGTGTTGGTTGGGAAATGACCTGGTTTTAGAGCATAATTTAAAAAATAATATATATTTCTATGTTTGTTTTTTTATTGCTAATCTTGAATGCTTGAATTCATGCATGTTGAGTTTGTGTAACTGAAATTCTACATTCTAGACTGTCTTCCCTAGGCTGCAGCAATGCAGTAGAGGAGACTGGGAGGCAAAGGAAGCTCACACAGATGGATACACAGGAAGGGAGTTCTCAGACTTCTTTGAATTAGGGAATTACCTGTTTCTGTGGTTTTGAGGGAATCCAGCACTTGCCCAAAATGCAGTAAAAAAAAGCAAAACAAAACAATAACATGGCTAACCCCAATATACTTGAGGAAGGGCCTTTGACTAACCGTTGTTCCCAAGGGAGAATTTTTTAGCTTTTATTCCTGATGGGCAGTTGGTTGTATGGTAGAGAAGTGGTAAGCAAATGTAGCAACAGCTGGGCCACCTAGGGTGAACCCCTATGCTTGCATCTTCCTCCTCTTTCCCTGGAGTGGATGGCTCTGTTGTTGGCTATGATTATGTGGTGGACTTGGCACATTCCATGTTGGTTTGTTTATGTTTCTCCTGCCTCCTTTGCCCGACTGCTTCATGGGGGTGAAAGCTGTGACTCTTGGTCTTGGAAACTGCATTCCCCAAGCCACATCCCACACTCAGTGGCCTGGCATCTTAAAGTTTTCCTTGGCTTGATACATAGACATAATTCATCCCTATTTTTGAGGAAATGTTGAAGAAACCAGAATTGGCCTCTTGGAGGAAAAGCTATATTTTGGATATGAATGACAACATTATCAGATCATATATTTAGATCTAGAAGAAATCTTAGATATTATCTAAGCCAATCACCTCATATAACAAATGAGAAACCAAGTCTAAGAGAGGGGAGGGGATTTGTCCAGTGTCACATCCCTGGCACAGTAGCAGAGCTAAGATTTGAAATTAGAAAAGAAAGTTATAAAACAAAACTTTATTCATTATCAGAAGTCTGGCTTGCCAGAGAATAATAGCATGGGGAATTTCTCCTTTGGAGAAAATCTGTCATGATGAAATTGAATTGAATTGAGGACATCCCCCACCCCAATTTGCTTTGTTTATATTTGCAACTTACCTATATATGTACATTTTCTTCTCATTCTCCCATCTCCTAAGCCCCCAATATAAGCCCCTTCAAGACCAGAACTTTTTCTCCTGTTTTTGTATCCTCAGAGGCTAGAACAGTGACTACCTAGCACCTAATGGGTACTTAATTAATCTTTGTCCATTTGAATTACATTGGTACATTTTATTCAATTCTGGGCACCACAGTTTAAGGTGGGCATTGATGAAGTGGAGAACATCAAGAGGAAGATGATAATTGGCCATGATACCATGTCATAGAAGGACTGGCTGAAGAAACTAGCTATAATCAACCCAGAGTAGGGAATACTCAGGAGAGCTATGGGAGCTATCTTCAAGATTTAGTCTATTATGGCCCCAGAAGGCTAAATTAGGAACAATGCAAAGAACTTGGTTTTGAGAAATTTCCTAACAATTAGAGACATCCAAATAGAATGGGTTGCCTTGAAAGGTGGTGGGTTTCCCATTCTTAGATATCTTTAAATGGAGGCCAAAGGGCTACTTGTTGGGTATGTGATGACAGTTGATGCCTTTGGTATATGGATTAGACTAGAAGACCTGGGAGATCCCTTCCCACTCTTAAATTCTATGCTTCTGCAAATATTAAAATATAGTTGATTTTTATTTGTCTGGGGAGGTTGGAGGTACACAAGGAAGGAAACAAGTGTTTATTAAGCACTGACTATGTACTAGATCTAGTGTCAAGCACTTTACAAAGATTATTTTATTTTATCCTGACAACAATCCTGGGAGGCAGATACTATAATTATTTACATTTAACAGTTCAGGAAACTGATGCAGATAGGAGTTAGATGTGTCAACATGGAATCTAGAAGCCCCAAACTTGTAGCTTACTAAGATCTGATGAACCCCAAGTTTTTGGACTAGCTTGTAAGTTGGAGACCCCAAACCTTCTCCTTGTTCCCTGTTCCCATGAGCATCCACTCTGAGGGGAATCCCAGGCTAACAGTTCAGATTGAATAATAGACCTAAGGTGTACCTTACTAGGCTACAAATTTGGAGTTTCTAGATTCCATGTTGAGAGATTACTTTTCCAGGGTACATGGCCAATACTTGCATGAAACTGGATTTGAACTCTCATTTTCTTAACTGTAGACCCAGTCTTTTATCTGTTGTAGCATCTAGCTTATAGGATTCAATCTGAAGCCTGGGGAATATAACCAACCCTATTATTCTAATATACGCTGAGTAAAGAAAAATGAGCATGGCTAATATGCAATGAAAAGTTCATTATAGGTTCATAGATTTAGAGCTGGAAGGTGTATTAAAGATCATCCAGTCCAGCCCTCTCATTTTACAGATGAAGGAACCAAGACCTATATTGGTTAAATAAACTGCCTAGGGTCATTGTAGCAAGTAGTTTTGCTCCGATTTGAAACATGATTGTCTAATTCCAAATTTTCTGTACCATATTATAAGAGCTTATGATACATGATAAAAATGAATAAAAACATTTGTGGAACAAATTTTATATAAGGAATAAACTGGTGAAAACCAACAGGATTGGACTCCTGATATTTCATAATCAAATAAGTTCTTGCTTTAATGGAACTACAATGTAAAAGAGGCTGGTTGATGGGAATTCAAGACAACAAATGCCATCCATTGAGCACAAATTCAGAGGCAGAGAATGGTAAATTTCTTGAAAACCAGAATCTCAGAGCTAGAAGAGGACAAAGAAGCCAAACATTTTGGTATTGAAATGACGTTGAATCTGAATTAAGGAATCCTTCTGTTATCTACCTAACCAGAAAGGAAGTCCTTAACTTTCAGAGGCCAAGTCCATTCCTCTTCCAGAAACTTCTACATTCTGCTTTCTAGGACTCAAATAAACAAATCGTATCCCTTTTTCACATGACTTGTAACAAACAAAACAAAAATTGAAAAAAGTTAATACGCCACCCCCTCCCCAATTCTTTTCTTTTCACATAAAAGTATTGTGTGATTTTGCGACTGTCACTATCTGGTTGCCTTTTTCTGCATGATCTCTAACCTAATGAGGGTCACAGATTTTTAACAAATATATATTTATTTATTAAAAAAAAACATAACCGCTTTCATAGAATTCATACCAAGAATAAGTTGAAACTCAGAAGAGGGGTAAGGGATAAGGGTAAGGTAATTAGGTTAAGTGACTTGCCCCAGTGCCCCAAGCCACATAGCTAGGAAGTATCTGAGGTCAAGTTTGAACCGAAGACCTCCCATCTCCAGATCTGACTTTCTACCCCCTGAGTTACCTAGCTGTCCCCTTGGTCATAGTTTTTATTATTTTGTTACTATTTTATTTTTACTTAAAATATACATAATGTTCTTTGTTAAAAATATGTAATAAATTATAATAAATATGGATCATAGTTTTTTTAACCCTTATCTTCCATCTTAGAGTTAATACTTCATATTGGTTCCAAGGCAGAAAAGCAGTAAGGACTAGGCAATGGAGGTTAAATGACTTGTCCAGGGTCACATATCTAGGAAGTATCTGATGTCAGATCTGAACCCAGGACATGCTATCTTTAGACCTAGCTCTCAATTCCCTGAGCCACCTAGATGCTCCTAGGGTTAGGGATGTAGTTTTAGTTACATTTTTCATATATAACATAATACAGTATATAATATCACATTTATATATAATTTTCTATGAATATATAATAAATTTTAATAAATATGGGTCCTAGGTTTTTAAAAGATGAATCATTGCCTCATAGATCTAGAGCTACAAGACACTTGGTGCAGTCACCTCTTCCATGAATTCTGTGGTCCAGCTCTATTGTATGAGGTTCAGATCCTCCTATGTAATGTTCCTTCTCTTATCTCCCTTGCTCCATTCTCTTCTTTACTTCTTCATTCTTTCCATCCTTTATTCCCCACTTGCCCTCTATTATTTAATATAGTTCATATGGGTGGAATAGAGAGATGGGAAGGAGAGACAACATTATAATTTAGAGAGTATGAATTTATTCATGCATCCCTGTGGGGTTATAGACAAACTCAGGATCTCCTCCATTATCCTTTGTGTTTACAGTCTGGTCCTCTTGGGGCAATATCAATGGCAGCAGGGAATTCCCTCCCTTTCTCTATCCTCCTGTGATCTTTGTGCCGATTTCACTTAACAAAAATTATATTTTGATTGTGTCATGGAGTAGCCTAGTGGGTAGAGGGGCCACCTTGAAAGTCAGGAAGGTCGAGGTGCAAGTTCTGCCTTTGATACACATTAAACATATGGGTTTGTCTCCCTCTCAACTGTCTAAGAATATAAGGTGAAGATGAGCTACTCTGGAAGAAGTATACCTTCCAGAGATTCCCAACCATGATGAGATGAGGAGGTTAAACGCTATTTTCACCTTCTCCCCACTTCCATCTTCCAGTGTAGACAGAGCCAGGGAGAGGGACATTATAAGAACCGTTGTAATGACCTCAGCTGGTCACACTCAGGATTTTCCTAGTGGAAGACAGTGTTCAAGGGACATTTCCCTATAGAGTTCTAAAAACATAATAGCAGTCAGTAAGTCAGTAAGTCAACACTGATGATATATATACATATATATGTATATATAAGTTAATCCAGAATCGTTTGGATTCTAGGACACTTTAACCAGAGGGATACCAAAGTGTTTGAATAACTAATAGTAATCCTTTCCAGCGGCTCTGAAATGTTGACATTCCTGTAATGCTTCTTGGCAACACAGAATATCAGAGTTTAGGGGAAGAATCTGAAAATGTCAGCTTGATTCTTCCACCGCCATCTAGGAGGGCACTAATAAGGGCATCTTCAAGCCACCAGGGAGGAGGTATCTTCCCTCCACCTTTCCTCTGCCCTGCCCCAGGCAGCTGGCCTTTTGTCTGTGAGCCCTAGAGAAAGGCTCTGCTACCCCACCAGCCATGCCTCCAGCTATGAACAGTGGCTGTAAAGTACACAGATTTTTCGGATTGTGGGAAGGTGCTCCCAGGTTCTCTGTCCTTGTCCATCTGAGGACTGAAAGCCCTTCTGGGACTGAGCAACTGGGAAAGTCCTTGCACAGAATTGTGACTCTGCCCTTGAGCCTGGCGTGGAAGGGTATAATTGCTATTCCCTGTGTCAATGAGGCAGACAACGCTGCCGTTCATTTCTGAGAGTCTAATTCTTTCTAGAAGGGGGTTTGGTTCAGTTGAACCGGGTTCTACGAGGTGTGAGTCACAGAACTAGAATTGTCCTTTTACTTATGTTTGGTTCTCATGTGCTTAGCACAGTGCTACCACATGGAAAACGAGAAAACAACTAGAAAAGAAAAAAAATGAAAACAGTCCTTCCCCTCAGGATGCTTAAAAACTCTTAGGAGGAAATGAAACTCATAGAGAAAAGTAAATGTAAAATATATACAAAGTAATTTCAGGGAGTAAAACTAATAAAAAGAGGAATCAGTAAAGAGTTTCGGTAGGGGGTGATGCGCAAATCTCTTCACCCTGTTTGCCTCAGTTTCCCCATCTGTAAAATAAGCTAGAGAAGAAAATGACAATCCACTCCAGTTTTGGTGAAGAACATCCCAAATGTAGCCGTGAAGCCTTGGATATGACTGAAATGCCTAACCAATAACAACAATGGCAAAGACATTCTAAGTTGTAGAGCCATTTCAGGAATGTACTTCAGTTATAGGGCCTGTACGAGATGTGGAGACTGAAGATGGAGCATTGCATACAGGGATTTGCACAGAGAATAATTGAGCTGAGAAAATAATGTGATCTATATATAGAAAGACAGATTGTAGAAAGATCACGATGGCCTTTTAGTGACAAAGAAGACTTTACATTTAATCCTGAGGCAGAAGGGACCATTGATGTTGCTTGAGCAGAGGAATGATCTATTCCTACTCATATGTTTGTTTTTTGAATATATTGGTTCTGGTAGAACTGCTTTCTCATTGTGGTAGAAGGTTGGTTGTCTCTTGAACCGAGGATGACGATTGTCTTTGTGCGTTTTTGTGCACAAAGACACCTGTGCATGAAGATTTAAGTGGAAAAGTCGATGCACAAAGACAGTCCCACTCTCTCGGTGTTGGAAGCCTGGGTCCAGTGGCACGAAGAGTCATTACACCTGGAGACTTCCTCAGCTGCATTGGATGGCCGTGTTGTCTTTTGTGCTCCATCACGCCCTGAGCACTCCACAGTGCTTTGCTGCGTAGCCCTCTCAGCCGTTGAACCTTCTTGTTGGTTTCTTCCGCCTGTTCCGTTGAAGCAGTCTTCACATGCTGGATGAGCAAAGCCCTAGTTCACCAGGGGTCGACGACCCGATGGCTACCCTCACAAGGTTTAGCCGGCTTGTCGAAGCCGCTGCCCGAGGTGTGGCTGCTGCCGCATGCTAGCAGCTACTAGGAGCCACAAGTGAGAGCTGGGTGTCAGGTGAGGGTCAGTGGCTGGAGATCTGCCCTAGAAGAGCACGACAAGCACTCCATACCAGAGATATTACCCCTCCCTGAGCACCCCATACACCCCTGTGGTAGAAGAGAGGTGTTCAATTGGCTATAATGGGGGCATCAGTGGGGAGCTAAGAATTAGATCAGGTGGTACCACAAATAGAGTCAATATTGGAGGACAGATTTCCCTCTAAAACAGCTCTAACAGAGGATTGCTTCTTCCTTTGGTTTTCATTCAGTTGTGGGTTAGGGAGCAGAGAGAATGTATCGTTCTTAACCCAGAATGCTTCCTGTCACTTCCAGGACATTCTTAGATATCCCTGTTCCAGTCAGGCCATTAACTCTGCTCCCTTCCCATCAGAAAATTTGGACTCTGCTCCAGGAACCACTCTGGGTTTTGTTAGACTAGTTTAGACCTTACCTTGCTTGGTTTCAAGCCTCCAGCTCACTTCCTGGCCATCTCTCATCCCTATTCCCTAACTTTGCCATCTTCTGATTTGGGCCATCTCCTCTTCCCTCCCTTTCCTGAACCTCTTTAAGTGTTGTCAGAATGCGAGATTCTGTCAACATGGAATCTAGAAACCTCAAACTTGTAGCCTAGTAAGATCTGATGAACCCTAAATTTTAGGACTAGCTTGTAAGTTGGAGACCCCAAAGCTTGTCCTTTTTCCTGTGAGAATCCAACCTGAAGGGAATCTCAGGTTAGCAGTTTCAGACTGAATACTGGCCCCTAAGATAAATGACAATTCCAGTTAGGTGAAGCTAAGCATAAGCTGAGTGGCTCTTTTTGCCTCAGAAGCTTCCTCATTGTACCACATCCCCCTTTCAGAGATCAAACTCAGACCGTCAACTTACCAGACTGATGCACTGCCTACTGCACTAAAGACTCCCCTGGCTTATGCTTAGCCTCATCTAACTGGGATTGTCTTTACCTCAGGGTCCATTATTCAGTCTGAAACCATTAGCCTGAGATTCCCTTCAGGCTGGATTCTCACAGGAACAAGGAACAAGGACAAGCTTTGGGGTCTCCAACATATAATCTAGTCCTAAAACTTGGGGTTCATCAGATCTTACTAGGCTACAAGTTTGAGGTTTCTAGATTCCATGTTGACATTTCTTAAGGACTGAGACAAGTTTAATTGGTTTTATTTGTAGCCACAGCATTCAATACAATGTCTGGCACATCATACCAACTTAAATTCTTTCTCCTCTTCCCTCGATCTCTTTCTTTGTCTGTCTCTGACCACCTTTCCGTCTTTCTGACCATAATAACATCAATTATTCTTCCAGATGAAAGAATATCTCTCCTAGACTCAATGCTACTTAGTTTAAGGAATTTAAGAACTTTGAGAGCCAGCATATTTGGAATTTCAATCATTTTCTTTGGAGTCCTGGCTAGAGAAGCTTTTTTCATTTGGGCACTTTGGAAACATTTATTTCCTGGACAAGAGAGGAGAATTCAACAAAAGGTCATTTAGGGGAAATCTTGAGAAATTGAAACATAGGATCCTCCTCAAGAGGAGTGTCAAAACATCTTTGATGTTCTTTGTCCTCTAGGAGTTTGAATGCAGACCCATCTGGGCTCTTACTTGGTCTTATTAATTAACACATTCTGCTTCTTCATTTAAAAAAATACTTAACTTCTACCTCAGAACTCTGCATAGCTTTGTTTGTATGTCAGGCAGTCATGTGGAACTATATCAATGAACTTGTAAGCATCCCAATAAATCATATCGAAGTAGGCTTCTAAACAGCATCTTTCCACTGACTGTAACCTCCAGGAAAAAGGATGTGCTTTGTTATGTGTGATTGGTATCTCCTAAATTGGTCTTGGCTATTTTCTATTACTTAGGTCCTTCCCGCTTCCCTTCGGATGCCGTAGACTACTTAACTTTTCTGGGTTCACAAGATCCCAAGGTCTAGAAGCTTTAGCTGAGGGAATTCTTTGTAATAATTTTCAATTGTTTAAAGGTTTCAGGCCTGACTTCTGATCACCTGCAATAGTGTACAACATGGTCATCTTTTTTTATTTTCCAGCATGCTTGTCACTTCTTAGTTGTGGTGACATGGCTAAATCTTTGCAGCGTGTGAACCAAAATACTCAAGGAGTATGATGGGATATGCAGTTCATGGTGGGACCATTTTGATGCCCAGTTCTTCATCTGGGGCTTTGCATGCATCCCATTGAAACAGCCTATGAATTTAGCCATTTATTTAGGTTAATAATTGGATAGTGGAATCACGAAGATGACTTAGTGAGTATTACCATTCTTTCTTGGGCAACTTTTAGATCAATTCACTTCAATACTACGGATATAGACTTCAGTTTGCATTCTACCTCTGACATTTGCTAGCAGTGTGAGAGTGGACCTGACACTTCTATTCTCTTTGAATTTTGTTTGGTCATTTGCAAAATTCGAGGGTTGTACTCTAAAGTCTTGTCCAGTCTAAATGTTATGACCTTTTGAAGAATGGAGGGCTCAGAGATCAGCGAATTGGTTGGGGAAGAGAGGAGGACAGAGCAAGGAGAAGGAGGAAGACAGGGTTGCCTAGACCTGGGACTCTCTTGTATGGAGAATTTCTCATTTGGAAACTCCCTGAAGTAATGCAGATATACAACTTGACTGTAAGTCGTAGTTGTGGGTTGTTTCCTGGAGTCAGTGGGAGGCTGTGTGTTATATGTGGTCACAGAGCCAGGAATGTCAGTGGTGGTCATGAAACCTAAGCTTGCCTGACTGATTCCAGACTCAATACTGTTTTAAATGAATCAATGTTTTTGATATGTTGAAATTTATTCATAATATTGCCCATTTATGTAGCAGTTTAAAGTGTAAATATTACCTAAGTGGATAGAATCAGAACTTGACCCTCCCTCTAAGACTGCCCCTTTGTCCCATCATATTGTTTTTTTTCCTTTGTAAGCAGGTCATTATTATAGGTCAAAAATGGAATTAACTAAAGAATGGATCACTCAATTCATGCAAACATATCTGTTTTTTTTTATCTTTATATGGCTTCTTATATGTCTTGTCCATATTTACCACTTTTCTTAATTCAACATGGCTTATTTCTGGGAAAATTTGTAAAGTGATATAGTTAACATTTACATTTCGTTTTCAGGACTTTTCCCCACAAACTTGCTTATAACTTAAAAAAAAAAGTACTTGTTAATTAATCACATTTGTGAGTATTCAGTTTTTATCTTATTTTGAAATAGACCTCCTTCCTAGTTTTTCTTTGTTTTATAGGAGTTGCCTAAGCAACTGAGGCAGATTATTCAGTTTGTGTTCATCATATTCATCATGTGAATGAAGGCATTTCTAAAATTCAGTTTAATCATTAATAAAATCCCACATTGTAATTATTCAGGTAGTTGCAGGTGGTAGTAGATCATTTTTAAATTTTATTTTCTATCATCAGTGATAAAGAGATAGCTTCATTTTTCATGGATGTTTCTGGGACCTAATTAGCCTTCAGTTTGCTTTTTCCCAGCTTGCCTTGGGCTCTGAATATTCTCTCTGTAATTAATCAATCAAGTAATCAACAAGCATTCATTAGGTCTTTAATATGTCAAGGAATTGTGTAAAGTGATTGAGACACAAATAAAAGATTGAAAACTGTCCCTGCCCCCAAAGAGCTTATATTCTAAGAGAGGAGAAAATCTATACATAAATATACCTACAAGATAGATGCAGAGTATATGGAAGGAGAACTGAGGGGGCAAAGCAGGAGCACACTGGAGGAGCAGGAAAGCTCTTCAGAAGGAGGTGACA
The DNA here is from genome assembly GCF_027887165.1 of Monodelphis domestica. Lineage (NCBI taxonomy): Eukaryota > Metazoa > Chordata > Mammalia > Didelphimorphia > Didelphidae > Monodelphis > Monodelphis domestica. The sequence goes on along the minus strand of NC_077228.1, from coordinate 49,738,877 downwards.
TCTGAGCTGGGTTTGAAAGAAGTCAAGAATTCATCCTCCACAGTACATTCATTCCTCTCTAGACTCTCTTGATTCTCTCAACTTTTCCCATCAAATCACAATAGCTTTCACACACTTCAAAGACATTTGCTATTGCTCCTGTAGACTCAACTGAATGGCTGGCTGGAAAGTGCACAGGCTAGCCATGTCTTCATTCTCCAGAGTCCACGCTTTGACCCTTTAGATTTCCTTCACCAGGTTCCCACACAGACACCACCCACCCCCTTTCAGCTTTATTTATTGTCTTCCTTGCCAAAAATGTAAGCTCTTTGAGGGGAAGGAAGAGGATATATATATATTTTTTTTCTGCTTGTATTTGTTTTCCTGGGCTTAGCACATAGTATGAACTTAACAAAACTTTTTTATTTACTTGACTATTTTCTTCACATGACTGTTATAAAGAAAGTGGTTTGCAAACTATAATGTTTATAAATAAATGTGAGTACATTGACAAAAGTTAAAATATTTTAATTAAAGATAACTAAGGTTTCTAGGGAGCAAAAAAAGCATGAAGAAAATACAGGAATCCAACATATTCTCACTTTCATAACAAAAGAATAGGGGCTAGGCCATGATTATCTCATAAAATATAGACTGAGAATTGGAAGAGACCTTGGAGAGGCCATATGAAAGGAACCTCATTCTAATATTCCTGAAAAGTGGTCATCTCCGAATCTTTTGCATTCTTAGCCAAGTAGATTGTACAGAAGTCATTACTAAGTGACCCTAGCTTTTTCTGCTACCAGATAAATTATGAGTTCATGTTTCATCTCAAATTAAAGCAAACCAAAGCAAAATAAAATCTTTTTTTTTCAAATGAACTGCTTTTACCCACATGACCCCCATTTTATGTGTGAGGAGTGAATTTTTGAACCCAAATATATGTATATACATATAATCTGTCTATCTATCTATCTATCTATCTATCTATCTATCTATCTATCTATCTATCTATCTATATCAATCAATCTATCAATCAATCTATGTATCTATCAATCAATCTATGTATCTATCTATATATATATCTATATATATATCTATATCTATCTGCCTGTCTCCCTATTCAGTTTCATCTCATTAATTTTTAACCCAATGTTCTGGATAATCAAGATCTCTTCTCCCCACCCCCTACCCCCCATAGCCTTTCTGTTTTTCAATACCACAACTTTGTTATCTAAGCATAAAGAGAATTAGTTTGGCACTGCATCTACATCAGGAGACCTAGATTCAAGTCTGGCTCTGATACTAGATGTGATGATAGTCAAGTTGCTATATCCTTGCCTCACTTTCCTCATCTGTAAAAGAAGAGGGGTGGGAGTCTAGTTGTCATTTAAAGGCATCTTTGACCTGTTTTGTTTCTGACTTGAACTGGTCTTTCCTTTTTTTATTCAGTTTGATGACTTACTGCTTTTGTGGGTTCACCATAAAAAGTGGGAAAATTAGTATGAATACCAGATCAGCTTTTATTGAAGTTCAGAACTGTAGAGCTCAAGTGATCAACAAGCCTTAAGTCCTTTAGGAATGGAGAATACATGCATATTTTGTGACATCTAAAATGCTTCTCTTCTCTTCTCTCTCCCTTCCTTTCCTCCTTCCTTCTCCTTCCTTCCTTCCTTCCTTCCTTCCTTCCTTCCTTCCTTCCTTCCTTCCTTCCTTCCTTCCTTCCTTCCTTCCTTCCTTCCTTCCTTCCTTCCTTCCTTCCTTCCTTCCTTCCTTCCTTCTCTCCTTCCCTCCTTCCTTCTCTCCTTCCCTCCTTCCTTCTCTCCTTCCTTCCTTCTCTCCTTCTTTCCCTCCCTCCTTCCTTCCTCCCTTCCTTCCTTTCTTCCTTCCTTCCTTCCTTCCTTCCTTCCTTCCTTCCTTCCTTCCTTCCTTCCTTCCTTCCTTCCTTCCTTCCTTCCTTCCTTCCTTCCTTCCTTCCTTCCTTCCTTCCTTCCTTCCTTCCTTCCTTCCTTCCTTCCTTCCTTCCTTCTTCCATTTTTATTTCTCTCTATTTTTGAACAGATGAAATTATCATTCAAGCAAGGTAGGAGATTGTTAGTGATTCTGCTTTGGGTAGACTGAGCTCCAGCAGCTACTTGGGTAATTGATGTATCTGTCACTACTATCTATCATGCCAGGCTTGTGATCTCTCTCCCTAATTCTTCATCTATTTCCCAGTGATCTGCACAATCATATGATGACAATATCAGTTCTGTTTCTTCCTCTATTGATCTTCAACACAGTGCTCTCAATCTCCTTTTCTCCTTTTAGCTACTGGGTTTCCTCAAATGAATATAGGGATAGGAACTGGCTCAGTGATTTTGTTGGTAAAGGGAACATTTGAGTGAGTAAGTTCCCTTAACAAGGCAAGTTGGCAACTTTTCTGTGATTTATAGTCATATAATTGCTTTGATCATTGTGAAGCTAAAAATTACCCAGGTCACAAGCTATTATTAAAATGTTGTGCTACCTCATTTCCTTCCCCCCACCCCCACCCTCCTTTCCTTATCTTGTTTCTTGGAATAGAGCAAATCCAACCAGAACCATATTTTAATCTTATATTCATCCTATCAAATCTGAGTGATGCCTATGAGACTGAATGTGATTTCTTACATCAAACTCTCAAATTAGACTAGCTTGTTACCCTACTTGTATCTATGGTCATCAGAAAATCATTTAACTTCTCCCAACCTCAATTTCCTCATCTGTTAACAATATTTACATTATCTCTTTTAAAACACTGTTTTGAGGAATATACTTTGCTGATTCTTGTTCTTCAGTTGTTTTTTAGTGTTGTATGGATCCCATTTGGGATTTTCTTGGTAAAGGTTTTCAATTCCTTCTCTATCTCATTTGTCAGATGAGGAAACTGAGGCAATCAGGGTTAAGTGATTTGTCCAGGGTACACAGCTAGTAAGTGTCTGAGACCAGATTTGAACTCAGAAAAATGAGCCTTGGGGCCAGCTGGGTGGCTCAGTGGATGGAGAGCTAGGCCTAGAGACCAGAGGTCCACAGTTCAAATATGACCTCAGACACTTCCTAGCTGTGTGACCCTGGGCAAGTCACTAAACCATTGCCTACTCCTTACTGATCTTCTGCCTAGAACCAATGGACATTATTGATTCCAAGATGGAAGGTTAGGGTTTAAAAAAAAAAAGAAAGATGAATCTTCCCAACTCCAGGACTGGCACTCTTTCCATTGTGCAACTTAGCTGCCTGTAATGTTTATAAATGTGAATTATTATTTTTACTAATATTATTGTTGTTATTATTAATCATCTCAATGAGCCATGTAGCTAGTAGTATTATTTTGGTTGCACTCATGAGGAAGGATTATGAAGAAAGTCTAAAGAAACAAGAGACCAGGCTTTGCTCTTTGGTCCAGTTTCCCAGCCCCAGGTAGATAAGAATTGCAGCCACAAAGGCAAAGTGCACCAGAAGAATAACAAAATGAATCAGCCCCAAAGCACTAGTGTTATCAGGGAAAAGAGTGTCTTGGCAAGACTGCTTGTCTATATTGATCAAATCCAATAGATAATTGCTCTGTCTTTGCCTATGGGAATAAAGGGCCAGTCCCTGAAGCATAGATGATTCAATTAGAATAGGAAAACAATGAGACTATGGATGGAAATGAAGACTGAAAATATACTCACAGTCTTCCTAGGGCAAAAGCTTCTCAAATACTTGGGGAATATGGGGGGGGAGTCCATGGCACAGATACACATATGAAAATTCAAGCTTACATAAACAGCTGGAGGGCAGGGGATTGGAAGACAAAACAGCATTGTTGTATCTAGACCAATGGTTACCAACCTTATAAATACTCTTCTTAAGTAGTTGGATTGGCTCACATTCCATTCTACTCACTGCATTCATCCTAGATCCACCCACGTTTCCATTCTTCAATTTTCTTATCTCTAAAATGATCTTAAAGATCCCTTTGGGTGCTAAAATAACTGATTCTGAAATTCTTTCACCTATTGTTGTCTTTGTTCAGTCCTGTCTAAATCTTCTTGACCTCATTTGGGGTTTCTTGGCAAAGGTATTGGAGTGGTTTGCCAATTCCTTCTCCAGCTCATTTTATAGATGAGGAAACTGAGGCAAAGAGGGTTAAATGACTTGCCCTGGGTCACATTGCTAGATCAAGGAGATGAAACTTCCTGACTCTAGGACTGACCCTTTATCCACTGTGCCACCCTGGTGATTCTTCTTCTATTGTCCTGTCTCTATTAAGGACCTAAAATATTTTCCTCTAAAACCCTTATTTCGTGGAGTGGACAATAGTGTTGGAGGGAAGATCAAGAGGAAATAGTGGAGTCAGAGAAGATGATTTCTTCTAAGTGATTGAGCTCAGCTTTTGTTTTTGTTTTTGTTTTCCTGATTCATAGGATCATAGATCCAGAGCTAGAAGGGAATTCAGAGGCCTTCTAAACCAACCCCCTTGTTTTACAAATGAGGAAATCCAATCTCAGCAAGTTTGTGACTTGCTCCAGATCACCCAGGTAAATACGAATAGAAGTGGAATTCAAACTCTGCTCCTCTGATTCCAAACCAAGTGTTCTTTCCATTGTACCATGACTTGTTTCACTTGTTTTTAATTAATCTGGACACAAAGACTTAAGGTTTGCTTCATTATCAATTTATGCCCTAGTCATGGCAATTAATCTTGTTAAAGATTTATTAGCTGAGTAGAAAGGCAACATGGCTTAGTAAATAGAGAGCTGGCCTAAGAATGAGAAAAAGTAAAGTTCATGTTCCCTATTTGACAAATAGAATCTCTGTAACTATGGGCATGCCATACAGCTTCGTAGTTAAGTCTCTAAGCCAGTAGTTACAAACTAGGTACTCACTGCCTTAGTGGAGGGAGTTCACACACAGGGACTTCTGACCCTGATGGGGTTACAGATGGACCCCAGAAAGTTATAGATGCCAGCTTTTCTGAAAGACAATAGAGGGAAAGTGGAAAGAGTCCTAAATCTGAAATGAGAAGAATTTGACTCTAATCCTGCCTATGCCAGTTACCAGCACCAGGATGGACTTTTGGAAAGCAAAGTCAGTCTCTACCCTCAAGGAGTTAACATTCTAATAAGTGGAAATAACACATAAAAAGAGAGATAACCAGAAAGGGATTTTTGGATTTAGAAAGTCACAAGGATGATGAATGGAGGAATAAATCTAAACAGTGGTTATCCAGCCTTTGCTTGAAAATTTTCAGTGAGGGAGAACTCAGTTCCTTCTTAGACATCCCTTTCTACTTTTGACTATAGAAAAATGTCCTCTTACTCTCAACCTAAATCTGTCTCCCTGAAACTTCTCTCTTCTATTTACCCTGTATATATATCAACCATTTACATAGTTATTTGCTTGTTGTCTTTCTCATTCAAATGGCAGTTCCTTGAAGACAGAGATAATGTTTTGTGTTTTCTTTGATTCCCTCTGACTTAACACTGCGCCTGACAAATAGTAGGTGCTAATTGATAGTTGATTCTCTTTGCTATGTCCCTGGGGACCACATAGGACTGTGCCTTTTCCGTATGTCACTTCTTCAAATATTTGAAGACAGCTTTCATGCTACCCTTGTTCACCTCCCCTTTCTGTCCCTCTGGCACTCCACATACCTATTTTTCTGGTTATTAACTTGTTTTATTAATATCTGATTCATTGTGGCACTATTTTTATGAGGTTTTCTTGGTAAAAATATTGGCATCTTTTGCTATTTCCTTCTGCAGCTCATTTTATAGATGGGGAAATTGAGATGAATAGGATTGTGACTTGTTCAAGATCACATAGCTAGTATAAGTATCTGAGGCCAGATTTGGACTCAGATCTTCCCAACTCCAGGCCTGGCACTCTATTTATCCCTTACACTGTCTACCTGCCCCTAAAGGATTTCTAGGTGTTTCTTCTCAAAACCTTTTTTTCCCCTTTTTAGTAATTTTGTCAACTCTATATTCTCCATAGAAGCATTATAACATTCAATTCCATAAACATTCTTAAATGCCTAATAAGGCAGTACTAAATGGCTGCTTATGCTTGAAAATGGTTGCTTGATATTTAACTGACTCCTTCCTTCTTCCCTCCTTTCCTCCCTCCCTTCCTTTCTTCCTTCCTTTCCCTCACTGCAGTGTCAAGAAGAATTGAAGAAGTCTCCTGCTGAATGGGTAGATCTTCCACAGATAATTTGTGAAAATCACTTTGACAAAAGTAGCAAAAGATGGACTGGCAAAGATAGGTCACAATCTGAACTGCTAGAAGGAATTCCCATGAAATGTTAAGAAGACTACATTTGAGCCCTTGTTAATTCTTTATTTTTTTTGAGGTTGACCCAAACCAATGCCAGTAACCCTTGGATACAAGGAACTAAGAAGGAGTTGGCGACTGATTAAACATTCTTGTACTTGCTTAATGCAGTGAGGAGAAAGAGTAAAGGAGGGCCATGCTAGGAGAAACTTTGATGAAATTCACATAAAATAACCAGATCTTAACAATCTTTCTGAATCATTGAACAGTTCAGTTGACTGGGTTATTATGAGTGACCACTATCATAATAAAACAAAACAAAACAAAACAAAAAGTCTGCATCAACTACAAAAAAAGTCCATTTGATGGAAAATTAGAGACAAAGCCCAAACTGGAGAAACCAATGGAAAGAGATTCTTTAAATAAAAAACAAACAAAAAAACCCCTCAATCTCTCCTATTCTTCTCTAAAGTAATTTTCTGAGGAGCAGCTATAACAACAACAACAACAACAACAACAACAAAACTCCTTGATGACACATCTCATTAGGGAAACAAAGTAAAACAACACAGCTTTAAAAAAATGTTCAAGTTCTTTTGTGTGGTTGACTAGAAGGGGATTGAGGCAAGTCATTTCATAACCCAGGCAGAATATTATTATTTCAATGTGTGGCACACAATATTTATTCTCTTCTTTGAGAGGACGACAGAATGAAATTTTGGTTTGCATTTGGGGATACTGATTTGGAAGAGGACTGATCAATGTTTAAAACATCCTCTTTTGATATTGGAAATTAAGCTAATATTGTGGTTTGTTGATGGATCTGTTATCTTGTCAATATGGGTTGTCTTTACATATTGCAGAATGCATCCTGTAAGTGCCTTCTCAGCTTATGTGGCTCTTGTCCATGCCTTTCCATAAATCCTTTAAGGAGGAGTCCATTGTTTATGTTGAGTGCCTACCTTTAATTCTCTTGATATTTAGTGAATATCAGTGCAATGGCTGGATTTCTCTCATTCTAACTACATGACCAACTTAACTCTTTTTCCAACCATACTTTTCCAATATCTTCTTGGTAACATTTTAGGCATATGTAAATTAACCTAAGATCACTTAAAAATGCCTCTGTTGAGGTGACATTTTGGAATCTCTTTACTTTTTCATTAAACATTTTTCTATGCTTCAGTCATATGTTCTTTCTCCTTTCTCAAAAATATATGCTTTTGGCTTCAATTTAAAAACTGTTATTAGCAAAGTAAAACTATCTTCATAGAGCAATCTGGGTAAGGTCCCATGATATCTAGCTATCAGTAGAATGTCCTGGCTTTTTCATGCTCATTCATCCATCCATCCATCCATCCATCCATCCATCCCATCCATCCATCCTTCATTATATTTTACATATATTTACTGAGCATCAATTGTCTATAGACTTTTAGGAACTGGGGGAGACAAAAAAGACAAATAAAAACTATGGAAATAGCTAACATTTACATATTACTTTAAGGTTTCCAAAAGGCTTTTTTTACAACACATTTGTACAATAGATGCCTTCCTCCATGTATTTTATAATGTAGTAGTAGAATAATGTAAATTAAAAAAAATAGAATTCAAATTATATAAAGTAGAGGAGTACCAAAAACTTACTATGTATCAAATATCCATAATAACAGAAGAGCCCAAGAAGGGCTTTATGTAGAGATGGACCCTTTAAGGAATGGAGAGCATTCAGTTTTAGAATAGAAATGCAAAAGAAGGACATTCTAGGCAAAGGGAGTAGTATGAGAAGCAAGAAGTTAGGGAAATTAGTATATGCTTGGGAGGTAGAGACAGACAATTCAGTGGTTGTGCAGTATATATAGAGGGGAGTAATACAAGGTAAGGCTAGAAAAGTGGGGTGATGGAAGATTGTGGGGGGTCTCAGTTTTATTCTCTATGTGAGAGGGAACCAATGAAGATTTTAAAAAATAACATAACAATACTAGTTTAATACATAAAGGTTTTTGGCAGTAGTATGAAGGATATCTTAGAAAAGAAAGATTAGAAATGATGGAAGTTATTGTAGCAGGCTTCCAATGGTGTTTTCATGGGATTCAACAATAGGAAAAAAAGGGAATGAGAAGGATGCAAGAAGTATTCTGGATGTGAAGGTCAAAAAGGTTGAATACATGAGTCTTAGTAACTGAATGAACTATGAGATGTGAAAAAAAGAGAAGATTCAAAGCTAAATTCTAGGTTTATATCAGTGGAGACTGAGTAGGTGATGCTGAGAAAAATAGGAATAGTGAAGCCATAAGCAAGAAGAAGACTTAAGAGAAAAAACCCCTATGAACTAGAGTTTTGTTATATCTTAATTTTTTAAATTGTATATTATGTATGAGATGTTGGTAGGGCATTCAGATGGGGATGCCTATAGATTGTTGGAACTCTGGCACTTTGTAAATTTAATTATGGTTGAGACTTGAAATATATTAATAGGTGGTTGCCAGGGATTTAATTTCGAAATCCCAAAGTGAATTACCAAAATTAAATTAAATTTATGGTAGTTTTATTTACAATAGAGAGAAGATATTAAGGAAAGAGAGAGAGAGAGAGAGAGAGAGAGAGAGAGAGAGAGAGAGAGAGAGAGAGAGAGAGAGAGAGAAGAGAGAGAGAGAGAGAGAGAGAGAGAGAGAGAGAGAGAGAGAGAGAGAGAGAGACTGACAGACAGACAGACAGACAGAGACAGAGAGAGAGACAGAGACAACTCTGGCTTCCTCTTAGCCAGGTAGAAATTCTAAGGCCTTATTCAGGGAAAAAAGTCTCAAGAATATAAATTTAAGATCATAATTTATGAGATCATTATTGTATGATCTTAGAGAGAAAAATTCTATTTCTCTCTCTTGCATAGTAGCCAGATTATAAAGGGCTGAAAAACTAGTGGATAGGGCAGGAATGGTAGTAGTTATTGGGTAGGTTTGGGCTTTGTGAATAACTTGAACTCAGAATATCTGAGGTATAGCAGTGTTAAAGATGATTGAGCAATGGCACTGTCCTGCACCATTATGATGCCAGGCATCATAAAACTGACCAACAAGGGATTGTGGAAAGGAAACTGATAGTTGGTGGGGGAAGGGGCAAAAGGGAGTGGCAGTTGGGTCTGGTGACTAGCACTTCCTTCCTGCCAGGCTTTTCTTCCTTCCTCGTGTTGGAGGAGGGAGGAGCTCATTTCTGCCCAGTCTGGAGTGGAGTACCTCTACTCTGTTCAGCCCGAAGACATAGACTTCTGAAGGTTAGAACTGTTCTTGTTTGCTTTCTGTCTACTGCTAAGATTCTGAAATTGATAAAACTGGCACAGAAGACAGGAGTGGGAGAAACCCTCTGCCAGCCGGTGGGGCCTGGCCTCAGCTCTAAAAGCTAAAACAGACTCCAACTGTAAAAATGGAGATTTGAACTCTGGACTCCATTCCCCAGAAGTCCTTGCTCACTTCCCAAAATGCCTTGTAACCTCACCTGGGCCGAGAGGGAGATGGGGTATTTAACCTGGTTGCAAAGGCTTCTGGCTCTCTCTTTTCTACTTCCGTTTTGGAGCAGATGCATCTCTCATGATGTGAGTGAAATTGAATTGTGCCTCTCAGCCCTCCTAGCACTTGCCTTTCTTACTTGTATTTTCTTAAATTCTCAACCTTTAATAAACCTCTAAAAATATAATACTCCTTGAAGAGAGAAACTAATTTCTACCTGCCTCAGTTTCCCCCAAATGTTAATCTTTACACAACCTTATTTAGGGACTTTCTTCTTTTCTGATACCTCTCCAATCCCAACCAGTTATTAAACTTTATATTATTTGAATTCACAGTCAAACAAGTGGACTACCTTTTCTGTGCATAGAGGGAGCTGAACATCAGTTCAGTCATTCAAGACAAACAGTCCTTATCGGACCCCTGCTGCTTCCTCTAGGCAGGGGTTATCTCTCCCCTTTGCATCATCGAGCAATATTTCCTCTCTCCTTCATACCCTGCTACAAACCTTCCATTATCCCCCTGTTTTTTCCAATTCCCCCATTTCTTTTCCCAAATAAAAAATAACAGGATGAATTAGTCAAAGTTAGAAATGGAGGAAATCAAAGCTTCCCTATTGATCAGAAATGGGATTGAACTATTGGGTGGCCACTATGCTTCTAGCTAGATAGAGGAAAAGATAGAAAGAGAGAAAGAGAGAGAGGAAGAGAGAAAGAATGTGAGAAATGAAGGAAAGAAGGAAGGGAGGAAGGAAAGTAGATAACGAATTTGTAGGGGCAATGGCATAGGCATTTTTTTAACATCATATCAATGGGAGAAAGAGGGAAGACAGATATAGTAGTTGGGTGGAATAGAAAGAATAAGGAGAGACTTTATTAGGATGAGAGGGGCATAGATATGATTATAGACTGAATGGAAGGAGCCAGTGGGAAAAAAGAGACTGAAGATGCATGGAAGAATAGCCTCAAGTGGTCTGGTATAGAGAGTGAAGCACTGTACTTGATGTCCAGAAAATCAGGGATTCATATTCCACCTTTGATACTTACTAGCTTTTCTTCAAGGAAGAAGGAGAAAGTGAAAAATAATGCTGAGAAATTTTGAGGAATGGGTAGACTCACTTGTGGTTATATGCCATAAATTTTCATAGGAGTCTAGGATCTTGGATTTAGAGCTATAAGGAACCTCAAAGGCCTTATAGTTCTCCCTGCCTCATTTTGTAGATGAGAAACTGAGGCCTATGGAATAGAAGTAATCTGTCTAAGGTAATGCAGGCAATAGGTAGTAGAACCTACATTTGAAACCAGATCCTTTTCTTCAAATCCAGCATTCTTCAAATGAGACTAGAGACAAACTGATTTGACCTGGAGATTTTTTCCATTGATCTTTACTGGGGATCTTACTGGGGAATACTCTTTTCTGGAGGAGCTAACCACTGGGCTAAATATTCCCACCAGTATCTTTCTGGAATACAATGGCCATAGATGCACCATTTATGTTGTTCAGTTGTTTTTTATTCATGTTGCATTCTTTGTGAATTCATTTGGGGTTTTCTTGTCATATGTGCTGCAGTGATTTGCTATTTCCTTTTCCAGATAATTTTACAGATAAGGAAATTAAGGTAAAATAACTTGCCTAGGAAGTGGATTTGGAATCAGGAAGATGAGTCTTCCTGACTCTTGTTCCAGCGTTCTATCCACTGTACCACTTGGATGTTGTGGAAAGTTAATATTACTCTCCACCCCTTTTTAAACCTTAAAGCAGCCTTTGATTTTAAGGCAAAAAAGAAAAAAATCTAAGGATTTTGAAGCCTTGGACTATAACTCCGTGAAGCTATGGTAGAGTCCTCCCTCCTTTTGTTTACCATGTTATGAAACAGGGAATTTGTTTCTAAAAGTGGTTAATCCTGGTGTGTGGAAGACCTGAATCTTGTTTGGACTGAGGTCTGAGTCCGCCAATCAGAGAGGCTTGGGAAAAGGACTTGGCAGAAAAATAACTCTCTTCCTTTGGTGCCACATACTAGAGTGACCACGTGTTGTGGCTTTGACATGGGCATTGTACCCCCAGAATCTTGGGCAACAGCGAAATTCATTTGCTCCCTTACATCCTCATGACCCTTAGCGTAATTTGACCCCCACAGGACCCTGCGATGATTGTCCTCTTTTGATCTTCCTTTATATTATATTTTTTATTTATATTTATATTTATATTTAAGATGGGCAGAGAGATGCACCTCCACACCACACCTCGATTCTATCAGGCTACTTCTCAGACATCTGTCTGTTCCCTAAAACTAAAGAATCTTTATGAGGGTCATTCCCTATGTCTCCAGGCAGACCCCAGTCAGATAACCAAACCCCTAACTGAATGCCTGAGGGTTTACTGCTGTAGAGTCATGTCCACACCATGATATAGCATCTGTTGTAAAGAGTATAAAATCCCTAGAACTGATGTAGTCTGGGGGACAGCTTTTCCATCCATGCTGTCCTCCTCGCCATTCTAAACATTACTCTCTAAATTAATAAATTTCCCTTTACTTTAAGCTAAGTTTTGGAGTCTTCCATTCTTTTTTTTTTTAAACCCTCACCTTCTGTCTTGGAGTCAATACTGTGTATTGGCTCCAAGGTAGAAGAGTGGTAAGGGTTAGGCAATGGGGGTTAAGTGACTTGCCCAGGGTCACACAGCTGGAAAGTGTCTGAGGCCAGATTTGAACCTAGGACCTCCCTTCTCTAGGCCTGGCTCTCAATCCACTGACCCACCCAGCTACCCCCCTTGCATTCTTGCAAAAGGTATCCTTCCTGAACCCCAGGGGTACACCTCTTCACCCCCACAACAGCTTCAGATTGGCTCTGCCTGCTCATGAGGGAGACAGCAGAAAGAGCTAGCTGGCCACATGTGGCTCAGGATTCTCTCTTTCTTTCTCTGGTCCACTTTTTGCTATTTAATAAATAATTATAAAATTAAGATAGTCTCCAGGGAATCGTAATCATAACACTGCCTCAAACGTCCCAAATGTTCTAATGATGTGTTGGACTCACAGAATCCAAGTCACTAATAAAAAGGTGATGGAGTGTCAGCAGGGTTGACCAGTGGTATCATTAGTGACATAATAATGATCTTGAAGACCAGCTTCCTCAGAGAGAAGTATGGGGTAAGGGGGGTAAAAAAAGTGGCAGAAACTTGACCTAAGTTTTCCCTCAGACCTCATTTCCTTTGTGTGGATCTCTTAATCTCTTTGAGACTCAGAATGCCATTTGATGGAAATGATGAGGCAAATACTAACTGAAGACACAGGGTGAGTTTGGGGAATGCTAATAGAAATTATGGAAAATAAACATAATAGATTAAACACACGCTAATAATTGCCTGCTAGGCAATGCTTTTGGAATTCTGGTGCTTTTCTTTATGTCCTCAATAATCTTTCCCCCAACTCTATGTTTTATCTTGTGTGTTGCATGAATTTAGCAGAAGGAAATTTTAAAAATAGATCTGGGAGTTTTAATAGACTACATGATCAAAAGTGAGCGTGGTTTGGGTATCTTTATGAGAGGCCTGATGTCTGGGAGAGAGACATGCCATATTCTGGCTAAATGCTGCCTAGTCAGACCATATCTGGAGAGCTGTGTGGAGGTCTGGGTGATGAAGCTTATTAGATCATCAATAAAGTAGAACACATAGGGAAGAGGGCCACCGGATTGGTGAGCGTCCAGGACAGGAGAAGAGAGGAGTCATCCATACAGTCTTCAAGTATTCAAAGCACTGCCCTGTGGAAAAGAAATTAGATTTGTTCTGTTTGATCTAAGAAGGCAGAGCTAGGAACAATAGCAAAAAATAGATGAGAGTTCTAGATTTGACTGAATGCCGGCGAAACTCCCTAAAAACTAACACTGTCTTGAAGTAGGACAACTACATAGGTGGGAGTAGTTTCCTTCATTGAGGTCTTTAGGTGTAGAAAGAGCCCTTTTTGAATATGCTGTGGGGAGGATTCTTATTTGTTAAAAGTTAAAATAGAGAATCTCTGGGATCTTTCAGTTCTGAGATTTCCTTGCCTTTTCTTTCTCACTTTAATTCATATATTCCCTACTCTAAAACATGCCTGGGAATCCTTTAGTTTACCTTAAGGTCCAAGAGCCATAACATTTTAGAGTTAGAAAAGATGTTAGGTCATCTAGAAAAGACCCCTCATTTCAAGGTAAAGAAAATGGTAGCCAAAGAAATAAAATGACTGATCCAAGCTGCCATGGCGTACCAATGGGAAGAAGAAAATGGAGTCTTTGGCAGGGAGCTCATAGGGATGACTCGTTTATAGTATTTAAAGTAATATATTAATTGCAACTACTAAACCATTTTATTCTCCATTAAGTAAGGGAAAAGAGTTTGATGTTAAAGGTTTCAGTTTCATTCTAGAAAAGCTTCAGTTGTAGTTCTCTCCTTTCATATTCCCCTCTTCCTCGCATATATGGCATATGTTTCAATCATTTTATCAGCATGCACTTATTAAATGCTTCCTATGTTTCAGATACTGTATTAGTCACTGGAGATACAGGCACAAAGAATCAAAGAATCTCCACTTGTAATGATCTTAGAGGCTACAATGACATATATATGTATATTCAGAATAAGTAGAAAGAGAAATAAAAAGAGTAGTTAGGGATAAGCAAATACTTAAATGGATGTATATTGTTTCCCCATATAGAATGTATGGTGTTTTTTTTTTTTGAGGGCAGAAACTATATCATTTTGTATTTGTACCTCTAGTGCCCAGAATAGATTCTGGAATACTGTTGGAGCTTAATAAATTCATATTGAAGGACAGTAGGGTGGTTCAGTAGATTGAGAGCCAGGCTTAAAGATGGGAGGTCCTGGGTTCAGATGTGATCTCAGAGACTTCCTAACTGTGTAACCCTGAGCAAGACACTTAACCCCAGTTACCTAGCTAATCAGTATCTGCCAATAATCATTATCAAGTCTAGGAAAGAAGATAAGAGTTAAAAAAATTAATGAGAACTCCCCCCCCCCAAAGGAAGATCTTGCCAATTTAGGTATTCTCTGGGTTCATTATGGAAATTGGATTGCTTTTTATTGGTTGGATTGATATTGAATATCAGCCTGAATTTGAAAATGTCTGGGAGGAATTCAGAAAATCATGCCTTGTAAAGCACACGTGTGCAATCTAATTCTAATGAGTGTTCTGTTTAGTTTTCTACTTAGTTTTCTATTTCTACTTAGAAAACAAAACAAAACACATTAAGGGTTTCCTGCATGAAAAGATTTAAGGTAAATAAAGAAATGAGAAATTTCCATATAGGTGAGATTGCTTCTTTTAATTATAATTTTTAAGGGAAGAGCCAATTAAATTAGAGTGCATTGAGCTTAGGAAAAACAAAGCACTTGGGTGCCAGACGCACTCTTTTTTGCTTTATTTCCTTCTTCTTTTTTTTGAATGCTCCAAGTTTCTCAAGTTTATGAGTCCAGAACAGCAGATAATTAAAGTCATTGGGGTAAAAATATTTTAAAAGTTATTTTTGGAGTCATACAACTTTAATAATTTAAAATTTGAAATATTTAATTCACTCAGGCAATAATAATAAGTAGAATTTTATTTTGTGCTATATGGTACCAACTGGGCTCTCAATGAATAATTTTTTTTTAAGGAAGAAAGGATTGAAGAAGGAAACAAATATTTATTAAGCACCTACTATGTGCCAGGCAAATTTTACAAATATTTTCATTTGATTCTTTTTTTATAAATTTTTTACAAATATTATCTTATTTGATTCTTTTGTTTTACAAATTTTACAGATATTATCTCATTTGATTCTTTTTTCCAAATATTTTACAAATGTTATTTCATTTGATTCTTTTGTTTTATAATTTTCTACATATATCTCATTTTATTTTTTACAATATTTTACAAATATTATCTCATTTGTTTCTTTTGTTTTATAATTTTTTTTAACAAATAGCTCATTTGATTTTTTTATAATTTTATACAATTATCTCATTTGATTCTTTTTTGCAAATATTCTTATTTGATCCTTTTGTTTTACAAATTTTATTTACAAATATTATCTCATTTGATCCTCTTCTTTTTTTTTAAATGAATATTATCTCATTTTATTCTTCCAACAACCTGGAAGTAGTTGCTACTATTATATTTGTTTACAGATGGGGAAACTGAGCCTGAGAGATTTGGGGTGACTTTCTCAGGACAACATAGCTAAGTGCCTTGGGTGGAATTTGCACTCAGTGCCTGCTTATTCCAAGTTCAATGATCTATACACTGCTAAATCTGGAAATTAGGGAGAAAAAGAAGGCATTTATGGAGTCCAGTATTATGGAACACAAAAGGCAAATCTTTTGTATTCCAATGCCACAGAGAATGGCAGGGGGCAATGGTTTACCTGTCCTTTGGATGGAAGGAGTTTTCTTCCTACATTTTTAGCTGCCTGGCTACCATGCTTTATTTTTGGGGGAGGGGAAGAGCTCTTTTCACCGCATTCAGAACCTCCTTCCGGCCTATATTTTTTTGCTGGCAATATTGAATCCTTTTTGAAACAGTCATCCTAACTCAGTGGGAGTAGAAGCTCAGCTTCTGCGCCTTTTTCCTGGGTTGAATGACTCCCTCAGCCCTCTTTATGGACTCCCCATCTCCAGGACTCCCTTGGCAGTCCTTTTGACATCTGCTTCGTGCCGCAGATCCCCCTTCTCAGGAGGGAAGCTCCCAAGTTTGGATTCTGAAAGGGGGTGATTTTAGTGGGAGCCGGAGTGCCTTTTGTGGCTTTCCTACCCAACCTTATCTGTCTCTGGAAATGTGATCTGCATGATAAATGGGAACAAATGAGTTGAGTGATCTTCTGTTCCTTCTTCTCGGATCATCAGTTTTTCCCCAGTTGACTGGCAAATTTGCAGACTTCCACAGCGCTGACATTTTCAATGGGAAAGGAAGAAGAGAGCCCCGGGTTATGGCCTCAGCTGGAAGCCTTGAGTGGGCCAAATGTTACAATGCGGTTTCTGGAGCGGCATCATTTGGGAGAATAGCCTTCTCCTCTAAGAGTTGCGCGGTGGTGCTTTTATGGAGTTTTCTTTTTCTTCTCCCCACCAGCCCAGCTCCCTCGGTCCAAAGGGTGCAGATTTGAAATAATGCCCTTCTTCCTGCCTGTCCCAGCGCGCCGACCCAAGTCAGATGATATGAGAGAGGATCGGAAAATAGAAATGCCTTTAACTTAAGATGGAAAACCAACGGGGAGCTGGCATTTCAACTCGCTGCCAGGAACTGGCTTCATATTCTCGGGGTCTGATGACTGCAAACTCAATCTTTCATGTGCCTCGCTGTTCCAGAAAGAAGAGGGGGCATCTGGATGGCATGAGGGCTCATCACAGTGTTGCCATCACGTGAGGCTGCGATCCCTGGCAGAGACCAAGGGGTTAACGCTATGCCAGGGGCAACGCTAACTTTTCTTCCTCCTCTTTCTTTCATCTCACAAATGATGCTTTCATTTCGCTTGCCCTGCGTTTCTCTTAGCTTTCTTCCTTACTTTTAGCTTAGTGGGATTATTTGCAATTTTTGGGTAAAAATTTTAAAGTCGCCTTTAAAAAAAACAAAAACAAAAACAAAAACACGTTCATTTCGCCGTAACCTCCCCATTCCTGATTAAATCCAAGCCTTCTGTCTAACAAGGAAAAAACATTTAATCAAAAGCAATTCATAAAATGACCCCGTCAGAAAGTCAAATCCTCCTCCCCATCTCCCACCAAATTACCTTCTATTTATTTCTAAAGGACTTTTATATGCTCATACTGCCTCTTCATCAAAGAGGAACACTTTTGGGCAGAGACCATATTGATTTTGACTTTGTATTGCCAATAAAAATAGCTGACACGATGTAGGTCGCTAAAAATGCCTCTTGACACTATGTGTGCTTTACACACAACATGAACCCTAAAGGTACCAGTTGGGAGGGAAGGAGACAGGTGTGGTTCAGTGGACACAGAAGCAGATTTGCAGTTTGAGGATCTGAATTTCAATGCAGGTTCTGTTTCTATGTTACTGACTTGAATTTGAACAAATAATTTAGCTTCTCTAGATTCAAGGTTTCTCATTAGGAAATTAAGTGGGCAGAGTGAGGTGACCTTCAGATCTCTTCTAGCTTTAAATATATGACCTTAGGATTTCATTCCATACCCACAGTCCTTTGCTCTCTACTGAGAAAAGCCAGGTGTATTTCATCTCTTCTCTATGACCAAGATGCTTCATCAAAATGATACAAGTTTTCCCTTTTTTCAAAGCTATCAGCATGTTCTTCTTTGTAGTCACAGTTTATACATTGTTGTACTTTTTTCATCCTACAACATGCCACATAGGTCATGCCATGTTGGTTATAATATTTCATGTGTATTATTTCTGGTGGCATAATAAAAACCCCATTGTATTCACATACCACTGTTTGTCTAGCAATGCCCTAATCAATATACAATGATTCTGCTTCAATTTTGGGGGAGTGAGGTTGAAGGCACCATAAAAATCACAAGTCTTTGAGTCTGTGTCCCAGAGTCGGATGCTGCTAAAATTATTATATTATCTATAGCACCTTCTCTTCTCTAATTAGCCTCCTTGGGACATTCCAAAGTAAATTATCCTGCATTTTTGATTTTTAATAAATCAATGAAATGACTTCAAGAATGAGCAAGGATTGAACCCGTGCCACCACAAAACCCAGAGCTAGTCCTCAATGTCTGTGAGGTCTTGAGCACTTTTGGAGAAGGAGCTAGTGACATTGGGAAGCTTGCTAACTGAAAACTGTCTTTGTTTTACATTTTTTTTTTGCAATAGATTTTTACAGAACCCACCCCAGGGAGCGAAGGGCCAGTTGCCTCTTTATTACACTATAGAAGAGCCCCATTAGCGTTCCAGTCTATATATTATGAAATTAAGTGGATACCCTTGGGGTTAATTCCTTGTTGTAATTGTAATGAAAAGAAACAATTTCTAACCCTCCATTTAAGATCTATCACTATTAAAATCCACTAGTCTTTGTGACTCCTGGGGCCAGTGGAGTGCTTCCATGTGTATGAAAAAGGGCACTCCCACAGTGCCCAGTGTCACTAATTTACCATATAACAACCTCCGAGTGGGAAAACTAACAAATGAGTTTTCCATTTAGCCCCTCCCTGCTGTTTATCCATGGTGGGTTATAGTCATCAGCTGTGTAAAATTATATGCATAGGAAAATTATGGGCCTGGGTTCGAGGATTCTGTTGAGTCTAGAGGAGCAAGGGTACAGCATGATGAGATAGAAGAGAGCCTTCAGAGGGCACATTCATACAGGCAGGGATGAAAGGACTCCACAGGAGAAACTCTGATCTCAGAAGTGGCTACTCCCCCTTCCTGCCACCTTCTAGCTCTCTTTTATTTATCTCAGGGTTGTTGCAGGAGGTTTTTCAATTTGAATGAAAGCATTCTTTGGTTTTTCATATTTATTGTTAGTGCTTAAAAAAAAAAGAAAAGTATATTCTGGAGAGTGACACCTGATTTAATTTCTTTATTAGCCCTCTCCTAGCCATTCAGATACCAAATTTCCAAGTACACCATCATCTGACAGCATCAATCCCCGTTTGGTACATGCACTGGGGATGATAATAATAATTTAAAATAAGAGAAAGGGACATTTTCAATTCATAATAGAGTTACTGTAGGAAAAAGAAAGAATGAGCTGACGGGAGGTGTCGAAGATTTCTGGTGGGAGTCCTTTTTAATAAATGTATTTGTTCAGTTGTGGTTGACACAATCATCCCTCTTTTTATTTCCCTCCTTTCACTCATCATAATGTGAGCTGCTTCAGAAGAAAGAAGAAGCTATTGCAAGCCTGACAGGAAAGAGAAAACTAAGAAATAATTGTTATATTAAAAAAAATTTCCCTTCTATTGCCTCAGGAAATGTGATGAAAGGTTCTATTTAGAGGGAGGGTTTTTTTTTTTTTGATGATATATCATGTTGCATGTCAGTATTTATTGAAAAAAAAATATGGTTTATTTTGGGTGAATAGTCCCCATTGATTCATGTGGTGCCTCTCCTCTGTGACTTCTCTGTGTGTGAGGTGTCTAGGAGAATACTCAGGAAGAGTCATTTATTCTTCAGCTGTTCACATTCCATTTGCTAGTCTCGCCTTTCCCAAACTCATCTGCTCACTCGTCATCTCAGAGAACCAGCAGAGGCCTGGTAATGGCCCATCGTGTCCAGGTCACTGGTTTAGATCGGGACTAGGCAGGTGGTATACAGCAAATTAGAAGAAGAGTTCTCAGTCCAGTTCCCAGCTTTCTCCAGTCTAATCAGCCAAAACATTCCGTCAGCCTAATGACAAGACTCTTCTCTTAGTCCTTTTTGGTCAGTTGTTAGTGAAACTTGGGCAGGCCAATCACTAGTGAGTGGATCTGAGGTGAGTGTGTGACCCTTTGATGTGAGGTCTCAGTTACTTTGATTCTCACATAGCCTTTCACTCCAATCCTACCATTTCAAATTTTGTGGATGGAGACTTCGGTTTTTCGCTAAATTTTCATTCCTAGTTCATTGATTTCGACCTGAAAGTCACCTGTGAGATTGTCTCATCTAATTCCTTCATTTTACAGATAAGAAAATTGAAGCCCAGAGATGGGATTTTTTTTTAAAGAAAAGGATTTCCTTGCAGAGCTTAGATCATCTTGTATTTAGAATCTCATGGCTGACCTCCCCTTGTAACAAGGATATGGGATACAGGAGAAAGAACATGGAAAAAACATGAGCTAAATTTACCATCATGACTTTGATACTGTGAGGCTACATTAATTACTTAAATGGGGGAAATAAACTTAATTTCTTCCTTGAACTACAAATCATAGCATCATAGACCTTGAAAATTATTTTATCCAATTCTCTTACCTTAGAGATGAAGAAATTCATACTCAGGAAGCCCCAAGGTCAAACCAAACATTAATTTATATCAGACCATAGATTTGAATCCAGTACTCTGAGTCCAAAATTAATACTCATTCCATTATTCCAGGTTGTCTTTCCATTAAGAGGGACTATATAATTGCTAGAACACTGTAATTTTTCTTTCACTCAAATATACATTAGTAAAACAAATGCTTGATATATTTACTGGTGTAGGTTGTCTCTGTTCATTCTCAGCTTTTGAAATAATGATGTATGAAAAATTATTTTGGAACAGTAAAATGGATGACAATAGATTTAAATATTACTCAAATAAAATTCCATAAGATATTAATGAAACAGGACTCAGTGATTCAAGCCAACTATATCAATATTTCTCCCCTTTCCATCCGTAGCTCTGCTTGATTTTGACTCCATAAAACAATATTTCCCTTTTCAACCTTACTCCCACTCTCCACCTTCTTTTAGTGTGTGGTCTTCCTCATTAGACTGTAATCTCTTTAAGGACAGGGACTGTCTTTCTTTTCCTCATTTGTATTGCCAGTGTTTGCACAGTTCCTGACACATAGTAGGCACTTCATAAATGTTTATTGAATTGAATATTTCTTTGTCAAAAAAAAGGGAGACAACTGATAGATATCCTCAGAACATATGATAAAAACATGTAAAAAACTTACAGAAATCTTTCCCTGGCAAATAGTTATTTTATAGAATGATAGCAAAGACTGATAATAGGTACATACTATTAGATTTGTTGAATTGTAAACAAAAATGTTTTACCTTTGAATAAAGCTTCTGAAACAACTGAGATCCAGAAGTGAAAACAAAGGGATAGTATGGGTAATATTCTCATGAAATCATCCAACTGCCTTTGGATCTAGTCCCGCCTTTCAGAAAAGGCATTGCCTCTTAGGTAAATACTAATCAAATAGTATTGGAATGGGTTGTTTTATGATGAAGAAGAAGGAAGAAGAGGGAAAGGAGAAGGTGAAGGAGGAGGAGAACAAGAACAAGAACAAGAACAAGAAATTAGAATTACAGTAGTGTAATGAGGGGCTGGCCAATGCGGGTCCGGTTAGCATCAGTGTGCATAGAATTCTCTGTCTGATGCAGTCTCCCTTGGGCTTCAAAGCACATAGATTATTTTATAATTATTTCCTGTACATTTGCTTCATAGTGAAGGAAAGGCCCTTTGGTTACCTATTGAATAAGAAGTGAATGTCTATTAAATGGCCAAAATGATTTTTCAACCTTCTCTGATGGTGTGTGTGATGGAGGACCTACTGGGGGTCTTTGTTGGTAGAGCAACGCTGGACCCCTGAAGCCATGGTCTTACTGATACTTCTGTGTCCTTTGTGTCTAACGTTTCCTATTTTGAAGGAGTTTTTTTTTCTTTTTTGGTTGTTTGGAGGTGGGTTTGGGTGAGCTTATTCCTTTCTCCTTCTTTTCATCTTATTCTAGTAACACAATTTGCCAATGAGAATGGGAGTTGAGGTAAGGATTTCCATGAACTACAGGAGCAATGATAGTACAATGCAAATCCAAAGGGAAAAGGAGAGGAAATAATAAATGATGATGATTATTCATTTATTTAGCAAGTCATTAACCATATTTAATTTTATCAAAATGATTCCATGGTATAGGTTTTATTGTCACCACTTGACAAAAGAGGAAACAGAGACTGAGGGAGTTAGCAATAATAAAGGGGAAAAAGTCAGTATCTGGACTTATAGGTCTTCAGATCCCAGGACAGCTAAACAGCATGGTGAATAGAGCATTAGGCTTAGAATCAGGATTTCCTTTGTTCACATCTATCCTCAGATATTTCCTAGCTTTGTGACTCTAGGCAAGCCACTTGTCTCTGTTTGCCTCAGTTTCCTTATCTGTAAAATGAGCTGGAGAAGGAAATGTCAAATGATCCTGATATCTTTGCCAAGAAAATCTCGAATAGGATCCCAAAGAGTGAGATATGAATGAAATGAGAGAACAGCAGTAATTTCAGATCCCAGATCTATCTCTCTCCTTGTTATAGGTAGTCTTTTTCTAGGATGTAAATCCATTCAATTATAGATAGAAATAGAAGAAAAAAACAAAATTTTGCTTGAGGAGTCTAAAATATTGGGATGCCAGACTGAGATTTTATTTCAACACAGAGTTCTTTTCTTCCTCACAGATTCTTCCTTCTCTTTGACTACTTGCATTTACATCCCTTATAACTTCTTCCTGAAATGGAGCATCAGAGAAGCACAGGCACTAATTAATATTCTCCATTTTGCAGATGAGGAAACTGTGGCAGACAGAAGTTATGTGACCTGCCCAGAGTCACTCAGATAGTAAATATCTGAACTAGGATTTGAATTCGGATTTTCTTAACTGTAGGTCCAACACTCTATCCACTATGCTAACCTCTATAATTTTATATTTTATATTTAGCTAAACTCTCTAAACTTGGATGAGTTAGTTATTTGGTGATGATCACTCGCCTTTTTGACTGGCAATTACTCATATGGCACCAATATTATGCATGATTAAAAAGCCCAAGTCCTCTTTTCTCTCTGCATGGGTGGGAATTATGCCCATCATAGACTAGGGCCAAAAAATGTGTTTATTTTGAAATGAGAAAAGTTCAAGGCAAGGAAAAAATCAAAATGTAAAACAGCTTTCAAACTTGTTTTAAATGAAACTTGTTTAAGAGATGTTTTATCTGTCTATGTCCCCTGGGGCCTCCTAAAACTCCAAGCTTAGACAAACAAAGTATAATCTGGGTTTTGACTCCACAGAGTCATTTTTTTTCCTCTTTGCTTTATTCTGTCTACCTTGACTTGTCCAGGAAAATCTTTAAGGTAAAGAAGGGGTAGAACTTGTGGCTAAGTTTTCCAACATATGGGCAGTAATGAGGTCTCCAACTTCCAAACAGGCCCTTGAGAATTAATATTGGAACTGGGTATATATATTGCCTTTATTGGACTGACCACAGAAAATACTTTGGACACTGTAACCCAAATCCCAGTATGGCCCTCGGTCCTTGTCAGTAAAAAGCAATGCCTCAGATCTGTGAGAGGGGCAGGAAAGAGTTGACACGAGTGAGAGAAAAGGGAGGTTTGGCCTCTTTGGACTTTCTTTGAGTCTCTTCAGGTTCTTTGGTCTTGCAGCCACTTCCGACATTTTGGACTTTCAGCTTTGAGAGCTAAGATGGAAGATGTCAATCCTACTTCAAGTTGCAACAGGCAGGATAAGACTCTGAATGAAGCTAAAGTGAGAGGAGTTGGCTCTCTCTCTTAGGTCTCTATCCATGCTTGTTACACTAGAGATTTGGGGGAATTTCTCCTTGGATAAGATCTGGGATCTTCTCTCTTGGTTAAAAACTGAGTTACTTTGCTCCCAATGGGAGAGCTCCTTCACTTTATTTTTTCCATAATTTTTCCCATTTTTCCATATTTTTTCCATCCTCCTATGTATACTTTTTCCAACTCCTGTTTTGTTATTGACTTGGATAAGTGTGTTTCTTTGCTACATTTGTTCATTAACAAACTAATATTTAGTAGAAAAGAAGTTGGGTCTCTCATATAAATAGCAAGTCTTTCTTTTCCCAATAAGAAACTATGATCAGAAGCTGAAAATTATATTCCCTTTACTAAAAATATTTAAGGGAGCAGATAGCCAAGATTCTTTGTTATTATTTAGTTGCTTCAGTTGTGTCTGACTCTTTATGACCTTATTTGGGGTTTTCTTGGCAAAGATACTTGAATGGATAGCCATTTCCTTTTCCAGCTTATTTTACAGATGAGGAAACTGAGGTGAGCAAGTTGAGTCTTCCTGACTTCAAGTCTGGTACTCTATCCATTGTGTCACCCAACTCCCCTAATATGATTGTAGCCAACTGGGGTGTAGCTGGGTGGCTCAGTGAATTGAGAGCCAGGTTTAAAGATGGGAGGTCCTAGGTTCAAATCTGGCCTCAGACACTTCCCAGCTGGGTGACCCTGGGCAAGTCACTTGACCCCCATTGCCTAGCCCTTAGCACTCTTCTGCCTTGGAGCCAATACACAGTTTTTAAAAAAAAGTAGCCAACTTTCAAGTCCCAACTTCCTCTTCTTAAAAAAAAAAAACAGAGTGATACGTTCATCTTCACCTTTTAGGAAACTTGAATATATTTGGGAATTCTCATTATTTGGGATTATCTACAGAATAAGAAAAGTGGGCTTTTAATATTTTTATTTTCTGACGTAAACACAGAGAAAGAAACAGAAAGGCAGAAGGTGATCAGAAGCTTCCCTCTTGGTGTGTGCTCCTCCAGGAAAGTTCCATTATTGTTTCTGGGTGGAGGGTGAGGAAAGGGATAAAAATCTCCCCCTCCTTTGCCCCTTTACTGCCCTCTGTCTGGAACACCAAGGGAGAAAAAGCATATGGGAAAATAGGCCAAGTTGTTTCACAGCTTGCTTTTATAAACCATGGGGAAAGGGCAACTTTTCTCTCAAGAGTTTGGCCCAAATGCTGTGCCCCCCTTCTCTTCCCCGACCTTCTCCCCTCAGCTCTCAGTCATCAATCATCATGGAGGCAGCCCCTGTCACTGTGAACAAATTAGAGGAGTTCTCTGTGTCTTCTCTGCAAGATGATAAGATGTTAATCTTCTTCAGAAAAAAAGTGCCTCCTCTTAATGTACTTGAGTTGTTTGGAGGAATCATCAAATGAATAAGAAGCCCCTTGATTCGTCCTCTTTACATATGCTATTAGTCAAAAAGAAAATGACAGAAAAAATATTTCAGTCATAGATTTATAAATGCAAGAGGTCTTAGAAATGACCAAATTGAAATCTCTCCTTTTTTATAGATATAAGAAATGACTTCCCCACGGTCATGAAGAAACCACTACACAGGCAGTCATCATCAGAAAAGGGAATTAAACACAGCGTGTCAAACTCCAGGATCAGGACTCTCTTCCATGTCACATTTCATGGAGGAGGTAAGGGTTGATTGGATGTAAGGACAGCTAGGTGGCCAAGTGGATGGAGTGCCAGTCCCGGAGTCAGGAAGACTCATCTTCCTGAGCTCAAATCTGGCTTCAGACAATTAATTATCTGTGTGTCCCTGGGCAAATCCCTCAATTCTGTTTGCCTCAGTTTTCTCATCTGTAAAATGGTCTGGAAAAGGAAATGACAAGCTATTCCTGGACCTCTTTCAAGAAAACCCCAAAACTGATCACAAAGAGTCAGACATGACCAAAAAATGACTAAACAATAAAAAAAAAAGATTTAACACATATTTGTTGATTGACTTGACCTGGGTCTTGAAGGACAGGCTAGATCTGGATGGGTAGACAGTATAAGCAACAGAATGGTGAAGTCAGAGTAACACAGTCAATTTTGTACTGGACCAGTCCAGGTTGGTTCCAGATCCACCTCTGATACCTACTAACTGGGTCAACATTGGTAAACTGTTTCATCTTTCCTGGCTTTTTTTTCCCTGTAAAATAGGAATAATAATATGCCAAGTTGTCTTCTTGTTTAAGTTAATATCAGTTCGAATGAGTGATATATGAACATCATTTAGTAAATTTTGAAACTCAACATAAATGTCTGGTTATGGCACTCAACAGAACAGTAGATCCCCTTAGCTGTTGGGGAATTTTTCTACCTCAATCTTCCTTTTCACAGCCACGATATCTTTGGCTACATTGGCCAAGAGCTTCAGAATCTAGATCCTTCAAAAATTATATTCATTAGTTTCCTATTTAATGTAGACAGAGCTGTAACCTACATGCCTTCCTTTCTCACTTGGTTCATCCGCTCTCTCTGTTGTTTATTACATTTTTTAACATGTATTACATTTTATTTAAATTTATTACATTTTTATTACATCTTTATTTACATTTGTCTCCTCCCTTAGAAAGTAAGTTCTCTGAGGGCAGGGACTACTCTTGCCTCTTTTGGTCTCTCCACCTCTTAACTCAGCACTTAATAAATGCTTATTGATCAGTGATTGTATATCTATTTTTGCCTCAAACCATGCACCCTCAGAACAACTTTTAAAGGATTATCAAAGTGAGGAGAAAGGGAAAAGATCCTAACATACAGGGTCCCCAAAGCATATTTTTTCTTAAGGAGATAATGATTTAAAGCACTTAGCACAGTATCTAGCATAAGGTAGGTACATAATAAATATTTCTTTTTTTTTTTCTTCCTGGTGGGATAAGATTCTTGGACATCACGAGGCAAATACTTAGGAGGCCACTGACCTCAAAGGCCAGGACAAAGCATAACTAACCTAGGGAGGGAAAGATGAGTTGTAATTAGGGTAAATTCTGATTTTAATTCATTATTCTTGCTAGAGTTAGTAGACCCAATGCATTCTGAACGAAAGGAAAACTCAACTTTTCAGAAATAGGATAATAAAAAAGCTGAAATGTCTTTCATCCACGAAAATACTTGTGAGCATATAGGTAATTCAATTGGCCTCTAACACTTAGGAAAAGAAGAGTTCATTTCTTTGACTGCAATATATACAATTTTTTTTGAAAGGATGATATCAACATTGGCTGCCTTGAGATAAATTGCCAATCTACAGTATCCAACCTCTGTGGAAATAATAAGGTCAGATGAAGTGTCCAGAAATTCCCAGACTTACAAATTCATACAATGTGAGAGTCCAATGCACTCATTTTATAGCTGATGGTGAAATTCAAGACTATGAATGATTTGCCTAAAGGTAACATGATGGAGTAATCATGGAGCCAGGATAAACCACGGGCTTTCTAATGCTATGTTCTTTTCCCTATACCATGCTCACGGGATCTTAAAATCATAGGTTCTGAGCAGGAAGAGAATTTAGAATTTATAGTACCACCCTCTGCTTTTATAGACAAAAGTTGAAGTCACTTGCCCAAGGACATAGGACTTTTGACTCCAAATCCCCAAATTTTGTCATTGTCTCCCACAATGCTGAGCAGCTCATAAGCCATCCAGAAATCTTCCATCTGGGTTGCGTTTTAGTCCCACAACTTTCATGGTCAACAGATTTCATTATATTTCCATCATACCGAA
This sequence comes from Monodelphis domestica, assembly GCF_027887165.1. Classification (NCBI taxonomy): domain Eukaryota; kingdom Metazoa; phylum Chordata; class Mammalia; order Didelphimorphia; family Didelphidae; genus Monodelphis; species Monodelphis domestica. Next base: position 49,711,156 of record NC_077228.1, on the reverse strand, counting down.
GCAATGTCAGTTAATACACACATATGACTATATAAATGGATGTATTTATATATACGCCCCCACCTTGGATTCCAAATGTTTCCCATTTTTAGGAGCTGAGAAATATGTACCAGCTATGATTGCATCTGTGAATCGCAAAGGTAACTTCGGAATGGAACCAGACCTCCACCTTAAATCGTGAATCATTCATATTGGATCACAGCTAATCATCGCAGTGCCTGTGCTGGAGAAATAATATTTGGGGGGGGGGAGAAGGAAATTCTGAAAAAAAAAGTCTCCCCACATCAAAAGCTGCATCAAGTTGTTATGGAAACCGTGGTTGTAGGAATGCTATCCCAGTGAGGTTACCACCCACAGGCTTGCATCATGTAGTTATGACAAGTAAAGTTACAAATGAACCAGTCAGAACAAAGAGTTCTCTCCTTTTTCATCTGGAGCCCCAGAAAATAATGACCTCACCACTACGTCTTCCATGTTCCAAACTGTATTATTTATTATTTGTATACATCACACTGTCTACCCCCTCAGCAGTCAACAAAAGATGGAGATGCCAAACAAAGCCTGAAGCCCCTGCCCAGAGCAGCTGACATACGATGCATCCTATTACTCATTTCGGCAATATGCTTTTAGGTTCATTGCAAATCTATCTTTATGGCTATTTAAAGCCTGCCACTAAGCTGAGGGCTCCTGGTTCAGAGCGTGTTGTTGCTGGAATGTATGGGGATTAGTTGGAATTGTCACCTAGTGCAAAGAAGATGAGTAAGTAATGAACCTGGATAGCATTTTTTCCCCTTCTGATTCAGGGATCTCTCTATGCTAATTTTTTAATGTCCTCTCATCTCTGTAAGCATATTTTCTCCCCTAAACATGTGCTTTTTGGCATGCAGTGCAGTTCCTTTTAAATATAGAAATCTATTCCCTGCCCCCACAGACATCTGGTGGTCTCATGTCTTTTTTATCTGATTGAGTATTGCCTTCATAACCAAAACAATACAGACCTTTTCTGCAGCTATGATGGGAATTACAAAGGGGCAGAGCGGGGAGGTTAGCTCTGACCATGGAAGGATCAATCTAAGCTTTAGATTTGGGGTTCTTGAGATCTTTTGAGGGTCCCTGGGTAGATTTTAGGGGGTCCATAAATTTTGATGAGGAAAAACCCATCTTCATTTTCACTCATAACTAACTGAAATTTAGTGTTTCCTTCAATTATTTAAAAACATTATAAGGAGTCCCCAGGCTCTATCAGACTGCCAAAGGAGTTCATGAAACCAACCCCTCTTTGAAACAAGTCAGTTCTGGTCTAAGTTTAAGACCTGCAAAGGAAATGGTCTTACACAGCTTTAGACAGGTTGAATCAGATAGTGGACTGGGCATTGATTGGCCTTGAAGAGTTCTCCAGATCTATGTTCATTTCCTGTCTCAGATACTAACTATGGGTTGAGGACATCAACCGGTGCCATTTTCTCAAAAGCATGTGATCATATTGCCTCTCTGTATTACATTTTAATTCTCATGACATTCTTTTTATATCTATCGTGATGATCTATGATCAGTGATCTTTGATGTTATAATTGTAATTGTCAAAACTGCCTATGTAAGACAGTGAACTTAATCAATAAATGTGTGTTCTGAATGGTCCACCAATTGGTGGTTCACCATCTCTTTCCCTCTCAGGAGTCATCCTAATACTTGAGACATGGCAGAATTGAAATGAGGTCAATTAATAGCCTTGCAGTGGGCTCTAATTATACAAGGAAGAATCAATTGATGTGGCAAACTTCATCTTTGTCTTATTTGAAGAAATTGCCATAGCCACCCCATCCTTCAGCCACCACCACTCTGATCAGTCAGCAACTATCAACACTCCACCAGCAAAAGGAATATGACTCATTGAAGTCTCAGATGGTGGTTAACATATTTTAGCGATAAAGCATTTAAAAAAATAAACTCTTACCTTCCATCTTTGAATCAATAGCATATATTGGTTCCAAGGAAGAAGAGTGGTAGGAGCTGGGCAATTGGGGTTAAGTGACCTGCCTAGGGTTGCAGCTCCAGGAAGTGTCTGAGAACAGATTTGAACCCAGGACCTCCAGTATCTAAAATAAGGTATTTTTAATTAAGGTGCAAAAACTGTTTTTTTAGACATGATATTGCTGTATGCTTACTAGACTATGATATGCTGCAAACATAACTTATATGCACTGGAAAGCAAAAAAAATCATGTAATTCTATTGTCATATTTGCTTTACTGCAGTGGTCTGGAACTGAACCTGCAAACTCTATGAAATATATTTCTATTAGAGAAACAGCTCGAGCTGGTCATATTTAGTCCACAGCATGTGAGAAGGACCTTTGTGGAAGATTCACAGGAGGACCTGGAAAGCCTTGCCAAGGATGGACATATGTTTAATAAAACCATAGATTTATTGAAATATTAAAATTATAATTTGTTACAGTGAAATAGAATTAAAATAAAGAAATATAAATGTATATCTATATTATATGTAATTGTATTACATACAGTATATAAATATAATGAGTTATAATTAAAGTAATAACAATTAAAGCTATAAATTTCTTTTTGAAGCCAATAATATGTCTCATCTTATCAATGGTGTTGCATAGACTAATGAGAGAAGCCACGTCAAATCAGACAACAAGCAGTTATTCAGAGCTCACAAAATATTGAATATTTTGCTAAGTCTTGAGGCTATAAAGAAAGTCAACCATATAGTCCTTGCCCTCAAGGAGCTCACATTCTAATGGAGGATACAACATTTAAATAATAGAAAGAAGGTATTTACAGAGTACATGGAATGCATTCTGAGGTGGGAAAGCATTAGTACCTGTGTGGACCAGGAAAGACCTCTCACAGAAGGTGGAGCTTGAATTTAGTCTTGAAGGAACATGGAGAAGTCAAGGTTAGACGTGAAGAGGTAGAACATTTCAGCTATGAAGGGCAGCATTGAGGAAGGCAGAAAGGAAGAAAACAGGAATTTATTACAACCAGATGTTGTGCTGTGTTTTCACAAATATCTAATTGGACCCTCACACCAACCCTGGGAGGTGGGTGCTATTTGCTCTCCATTTTACAGCTGAGGAAACTGAGGCAAATAGAAATGAAGTGTCTTGCCCAGAATCATACAGTTACCAAGTATTTGAGTCAAGATTCCAAGTTCCTGACTCCAGACCCAACACTCTAGCCACTGTACCACCTGGCTGAATCATGGAGGTGAGAGATGGGATGCTGTATCCAAGGACATGTAGTTAGGCCAGTGTTGCTGGAATGTAGAGTATGTGAAGGAGAAAGAGGTGATGAGTTAAAGAGTAGTTCTGGCCTCTTCAACATTTCTATCAGTAACCTGGATGAAGCTCTGGTTGACATGCCTATCATATTTTCAGATGACATAAAACCAGGAGGGATTAATAGCATGCTGGATGGTAGAATCAGAATACAAAACATTCTCAATGGATTAGAACAGTGGCGGGAACCTTTTCTGATGGGATACTATTGAGCCATAAGAAATGATGAGCAGCTTAATTTTGGAAAAATGTGGAAAGACTTACATGAAATTATAAAGAATGAAATGAGTAGAACCAAGACAGAATATACAGCAACAAAAATATTGTTTGAAGAATGACTAGCATGTGTTCTCCTCCAGTTGTATATATGTGTATATATAATACAAAACCAGTCATATATATATATATATATAATATCTTTTTGTCAAATGATTTCTTCTCTAATGTGAGGGAAGGAGAGAATTAATTATTTTTAATGTAACAAACAAATCATTTTTAAAAAGAAAAATTATAAAGGGGAGCCACTAAATTATACAAAAAAGAGTCCCTACATATTGCCTTAGACAACCACACAGACACACAGATACCCATTTATTCATCCATTTGGGAATACACTGAAATAAATACAACCTGCATTTGAATCTTGTTCAGACCCCACTCAGGACCATTGTGGATTACATGCATTTTGTGGGTCATGAATCTGATACCTTCATCACTAGGATAGATAGAGGATATTTGAAAAGGATAAACGTAAAGTCCAATATAAATTTTTAAAAATCAACTTCACGAAAACAAGTTAATGGGGGTGAGAAAAAGACGACTAGAAAAGTTTATATGAAAAAAAAAACTGGGTGTTTGAGTGGATTTCAAACAATATGTCTACACTGTGATATGGTGGCCATAAAAATCCTGCCACTCTTAACATAAGCTGTTATATATGAAAGGCATCAGGAAGTGATTATTCCCTAATATTCATACCATATCTGAAACATTTGGTGCTATTTTAATAGCTAGGGAGATATGAATAAACTAGAGATTATGCACACAGGGTTTATTAAGATATAGTAGTATATCCTATTTATAATGTATTATATATTTCATATATAATATATCCAATATATAATATAGGATATATAGTGGATTGAAGGTTAAAGAAATAAAGCCTTGATGTGGGTTACTTTTTTCTATTCTTTCCACCTCCAGAAACAGAATTAGGGGTGATGGGTGAAATGAAACAGATTGGCTTGAAGCAAGATCAATTTCTGAACATTGACAGTTATCTCAAAGTAAAACAGACTGAGTCATCAGTAGCAGGTTCTCTTGCAAAAGACATCCACAGGTGAAGGCAAGATAATGGCTTGTTGGGAGTGTACAGAAAGAATTTTGATTAAATGGTTTCTAAGCTTGTTTCCATATCTGTGATCCTGTGATAATTCAATCCAATATCCACCTAATGACTATTTAGCTCCCCTTTCCATATTTTAACACAATTTTCAATAAAATTTTAATCTAATTTGGTCTGTCTATATTAGCATCAGAGAATCCTTGTATTGGAAGAGATTTTAGGGATCCTTTAATTGAAAAGGCAAAAAATTCTCCTAATAATATTTCTGAGAAATGATCACTTTGTCTCTACCTAAAAACATTCTCTATTAGAGAGATCATTGCCTCAAAAATGCATTTCATTTTTGGATTATTTAAATTGTGAAAGTGTTCCTTATGGGTACCCAGGAATCCCTGTAAATTTCTACTCATTTGCTCTGTTTCTGCCTCTGTTCTCTTGATGTTGTTCAATTGCATCTGACTCTTCATGACTCTGTGGACTACAGCATATGGAAATTGTGCATGGGGTTTTCTTGGCAAAGATACGGGAGTGGTTTGTCTTTTCCTTCTCCAATGGATTAAGGTAAACAGAAGTTAAATGATTTGCCCATGGTCATAGAACTAGTAAGTTCTTATGCCAGATTTCAACTCAGATCTTCCCGACTTCAGGTCCAGTGTGCTATCCACTGAGCCATCTAGCTGCCCCTCCCTACTCTCTAGAGAAGTACAAAACGTTGTTGCTCTCTTTTCCATGGGATAGTCCTCCAAATGTTTTAAGGGCAGCTATTTAGAATTGGGTAGAGATTATTTCATTTTTGTCCTTGTATCCTCAGTGCTGCACTGATAGTCTAGAAATGTCAAGAGAAATTGAGGAAAGCCCCTGGCTTATTGAGTGGCTCCTCTGTGATGAACTTATGGGATATCATGGTCAATAGGTGGAAAGGGAAAGGCTGTGATCTGTATCATGGAAGGGGATTCCAAAATCTATGATATCATGATCAATTAGAGTATTTGAGTATTCCAAGGGCCCAACACAGTGTTTAAAAGATAATATATACTTATAGATTAACTGATTAAGCAATACCATTATTTTCCCTTCTTCTTCCTTCTTCTCTTCTTCCATGTGCATACAGCTGCAACTCAAGTTCATATCTCTATTTCTTCTTGTCTACCTTATTTTAAAGTTTCTTATCTGGTCATTTTATTTCTACTTTCTTCCTTCTCTGATCCATCCTTCATGCAAGTGTCAGAATAATCTTCCCAATGTACAATATTTGTTAGATCATTTTCCAGTTTAAAAATCTTTCATAGGTTTGCCAGGTTGGTAAAACTATTGAAATTGAAAGGGGAAAAACATGGAATAGTAAATAGAGAGACAGCCTTGAAGCCAGGAAGACCTGGGTTCAAATTTCATTTGTGATGAATACTGGCTGTGTGACACTGGGCAAGTCCCTTAACCTCATAGTGATTTATGCAATTCTCTAAGACCATAAAGAGCAGGGGAGATGCTGCTAGCATTGACAGAGGGAGTTTCTTTCCTAAGGTGTAGTCTTTACCAATGAAATCACGAGTCCAGTCTCTACCTCTTTCAACATAGAAATGAGTTCAGTAACAGAGTTACTGTTGAAAAACTAGCTCAGGAATGAAGAGAGACTAGAGTCTAAGGCACTATCAGTTTATAAAGGATGAGAAATGTTATCTTGTAATCATATTAATTATTTTATTATGTTTTATTCAAATTTATTTAAATGATCAAATTTATATCTATTTATATTTCCCTTAATTTTATTTATATTTTATAACACATTTATAAGGTAATGTATTACCTTATAATTATATTAATCATATTAAGTAATTAATCATGATGAGATCATGAAAAGAGCACTGTTTCATTAGTCAGGGCACCTAGTTTCAAATATTATCTGTGATGCATATTACACGTGGAATTTTGGGTCCATCTCTTGATTTCTCAGGGCCTCAGTTCCCTCATTTCTAAAATGAGGAAATTGAACCAGATGCCTTCCTCTTCTCAAACTTCGATTCTATTCTAGAAGTAGCAATTAATTATTATTTAAGGAGTGTATGAAGAAGGTATGATGGAAGGAAATAAACATTTATTGAAATGCCTACTACGTTCCAGGCATCATGCTAAGCACTTTACAAATATAATCTGCTTTATTTGTTCCTCTCCTGGGGAGATAGGTGCTACTAATATACCCATTTTATAGATGAGGTAATTGGGGATAAGAAGGGGAGGGAATAAAGATTTATATAATGCTGATTATGTTCTAGTCACTAAACACATGTACAAATATCTTCTTAATTGATATAATAACTGTGATGCTTATAAATAGGTGCTATTTTTAACATTTTATAGTAGAAGAAATGAAGCAAACAGAGGTTAAGTGACTTGTTCAGGGTCACATAACTAGTAAGTGTCTAACCTCATAGAGCTCATCTAAAGGAGACAGCATCGTTTTCCAGCAAGGGGAAAGGGGAGGAGCAAGTGATCCTAAACTCAGAACTAGGCAGGCACTGTGGGTGAGACAATTCATGAAGGTCCCCAGAAGGTGTTCCTGGGCTCTGTTCTGTTTGAATTCTCTGTGACTCAGTGCATTGATTTTTCCCTTAAGAGTTAGATTCCTTTTATTTTGGACTGCCTAAGGAGGCAGTGGACCCCTCTTCCCTAGAGGTTGACAAGTAGAGGCTGGATGGCCATTATTGAAGATATAGGGAGGGAAGATGCAGCTCAAATGCCACCTTTCACAGGTCTTCAGTTTCCTTAAATGTACATTGAGTGATCTGGAGTTCATGGTCTCTAAAGCCCATTCAGGTTTCAATTTATGATCCTGAAACATCTATTCCAATCTCTACTTTTTCTTTCAGGTGAGAAAACAAAGTTTAGAGTGTATGAATGATTTATACATGATCAATTAGATCTAGTAGGTGGAAAGGCTGATATTTGAAGCCACATGCACTGACTATAGGACCAGTCATTTCCCCCATTAGATCATGTTGCTTTTAAGATGGCCACAGAGATTGATTGTGATTCTTTTCCCTCAGTTGAGAGACTGTATTTTTTTCCTCTATCATAGCAGTTCTTGAAGTCTTTTACTCAAGTAAAGAAGGTCATAATAAGTGTGGAAGGGCACAAAAACCAGTTCAATGAAAGTATAGGTCTCGAAGGAAGTTTTTTTAAACTTTTAATATAATTTTTACCCCGACCAGATTATAAATTCCATGAAGGTGTAGATGATATTATTCCTTTCCTTGAATTTTTCATTGTGGCCAGCTCAGGGCTCAATACATAACAAGTGTATACAAAATGCTTATTGATTATTGCTTGGCTATTAATCCATCTATCCTTTCCTCCCTCCCTTTATCTCTCCCTCTCTCAATCCATCCATCCATCCATCCATCCACCCATTCATCCATCTAACCAAACTATACATCTATCCATCCATCCAACGCATCCATCCATTCATTTATTTTATAAAACTATTACTGACTTCCAAGTTTTCACATTCCTTTAAGCTATATGCCTTAGATCTTTCTTTAACTCTGAACAACCAGCTTTTGCTTGTTATGTACATCTTTGCAGCCTGTGGATCTGCTGGCGTATATCTTGTTTTAAAAGATCGCCTTCATCCTGCTTCTTCAGTCATTGATTCCCAGTCATGTAGCCTCCTGCTGTGATTCTGTCAGTTAGCACCAGTGGTGCATGGTCAAGCTGGTTAGTATTTGGGGGGAGGATGCCCAGGGTGCTATAGCTATATACAGCACACACACAAAAAGAAATGATGACAGGATGAAAAGGAATCATTGAGTCATTATGGAAAAATGATTTCTCTGCAAGTCATAAGGAGAACTGTGTGCTCAGAGAGACTATTAACCGAACCATACAGCCAAGACCCCAACTATTTCAAGTATACCTGGCAGTTTTCATAAGAAGAGATGAACTCAGTGGGAGTCTTGGATGCTAGTTCTCCTATTTTAAATGGGCTTGTGAAAAGGAAAAGTATAATCTGGTTATTTTAAAGCATCTGGGAGACTATGGAAAGATTTCTTTCTTTCTTTTTGTGTAAACACTTCAACCTTTGAATGCTTTATGTACATGATAAACATTTAAAATTTCCCCCTTTTTCCTGGAGACTTTAAATCTTTCTTTTTCAAACTTTAACTCTCTCTTTCTTCATTAGAGACCCCACTTCTTCCAGCTTTATGAAGGATCTTCATACTTAGGAATTTAATCTCCTTTATGACCCCTTCCACCTCAAACCCTCACTCCCCTTGTGTCCCTTTAAAAATGATCAAACTGAATTTGATATATAAAACAGCTTTGTAGCTGAATATACTGTTAAAATGGGTTTGAATTGGAGCATCATGTATTAGGTGTGTCCACAATACTCCAATAAAGACAGTGAACAAACCAGAGTGCTTTGATGGAAACAGTATTCGGAAACAGAGAAACTTAGCTCATAGTCTATATCTACCACTTACATGACATTGGACAACTACCTAAACCTCTCAGTCGCAGTCCCTTATGTGTTAAAAGAGGGGTTTGGACTTATTGGTCCCTAAAGTCTTTTCAGCTATATCTCTCTAAGCTTGTAGAAAGAAGCAACTGTATAGCTGAGCAGAAAGAGGAGGAAAAATTCTCTGAACAGAGTGTTTCCTAGTCTGAAATCCCCATTATCTTTCTTTTAAAGAAGAATCAAGATCAGAGTCAAAGAACATTTGTTACTGTGTGCCAGACAGTATGTTAAGTGCCAGGGATAGTACACAAACACAAGGAACAAGATCGTGTTTGCCTTCTAGGAATTTATAATCTAATTGGGATTGGAGTGAGGAAGACAACAGATAAAAATGAGGTTATGGTACATGTTGGTGATGGAATACTATTGTGCTAAAAGGAATAATAAAGTGGAGGAATTCCATGTGAACTGGAACAAACTCCAGGAAGTGATGCAGAGAGGAGCAGAACCAGGAAAACATTGTACACAGACTCTGAGACACTGTGGTACAATCGAACGTAATGGACTTCTCCACTAGTGTCAATGCAATGTCCCTGAGCAATCTGCAGGGATCTAGGAGAAAAAACAATATCCACAAGCAGAGGACAAACTGTGCGAGTAAAAACACCAAGGAAAGGCAACTGTTGGATTACAGGGGTTGCGGGAATATGATTGAGAAGAGACTCTAAATGAACACCTTAATGCAAATACCAACAACATGGAAATGGGTTCGGATCAAGGACACATGTGATACCCAGTGGAATTGTGTGTCAGCTATGGGAGGGGTGGCAGGAGGGGGGGAGGAGGAAAAGAAGATGATCTTTGTTTCCAATGAACAATGTTTGAAAATGACCAAATAAAATAATGTTTAAATCTAAAAAAAATGAGGTTGAAAAGATGGGAGGAGGGTACTGACTTAGGGGCATTGAGTCTTTTGTCTGGGTTGATAAATTCTGGGGTCAATGCCCTGAGTGTCTTTCTCAAAGGGAGAATTCTATTCTTTTAGCAAGGAGAAGGTAGAGTGGTTGGTGGCATGAGTTTCAAATTTGGTGTCATCTTGCAGGATGATGAGTTTATAGAGATCCTGAAGTCATTGATATAAGTTGGGAAGGAAATAATGGTGTGAATTCCTTGGGTACCATCCTCAAAGGAGGCTCACACCCCTCTGTCCAACTAAAGACTCAGTTGAAGTGTCACCTTCTTCTCAAAGCCTTCAATGATTTCCTCCTATTGAAAATGTCTTATTCCTCCTCTTCAAATTCTCTTTGAGCACTTTAACTACTTTTTTCCTTCGCTACCATCACATTTGACCCCATGTTGTTCCTGCTTGTTATATGTCATAATCTACTCCCTTCTTAGTGGAATATAAGATTAAGTTTAAGAGCAGGGACTGTGTACTTTCTAACTTTGTATTCCAAACATAATGTCTTATACATAGTAGGTGGTAAAACAAATAAACAAACATTTGTTGAATTAAAGTTCAATCAAATTATGTTTATTTAAGAAGTCTGTTGCCAAGGGAATTCACTGAAGCAGATAAATTCAGAATACAATTATGTATTAGATTTTAGGATCATGGGTTTAGACCTGGAAGGGGCTTAGAAGCCACCAAATATAATCCCCTCATTTTACAGATGAGGAAATTTGGACTGAGAGATGATATATGACTTGCTTGAAGTCATATAGCTAGCTATTTTAGTCAGGATTTGAACTCACATTTTTCTGACTCCTACCCTAGCAAATTAGCTACCATACCAATTAGGTCATAGCTCTTGGACCAAGAAATAGTTAAGATATTATTTTCTCCAGGACAATGAAAATTATTCTCTTTTTAGAGAAATGAAATCCTATTCCTTGTAATGTGGAGAGATTAAAACTCTGAGCTTACATTGCACTTTCATTGTATGTGTCATATATATATACATATATATATATATATATATGTATATATTTGCACCACTGGAGTGCAAATTACTTGAGGACAATGGCAGAGTTTTTGCCATTCTTTGTATTTCCAGAGCTAACCAATGTATCTGGCACATAATAAATATTGCTGATAAGGTATAGTAAGTACTTCATGAATAATGATAATAATGGCAACCCTAGGATCTGGATGGTTATTCCATTGGAATGTATTCTATGGCAGACTCTACCATGCTAGAAGGCCCTAAAGTATGAGTTCTGCAATAAACTGTGGGTCTGTTACCTTCCTAAATTGGGAGAGGTTCATTAATATGAGGCTGAACAATAGAAGATATAGTTTTTCTATACTCATAAAGAACATCTACTCTATGTATAGGTGAATGTTAACATTTGTGTACAGTAATCATACTGGTGAAATCAAATCCTTGAAAATTTACCGTGAATAGACCTGGCTAGGGTCTTCTAGTTGTAGATCACAATATATTCAAAGGCAATGTAGAAAAATTCATCTTTTCTCTTGTACCAAGTTCTATGCAATGGAAGGTAAAAAGGTTATTTTACTTCTCTTTGGGAGACTCAATGGTCAATTGACTACTTTAAGTTTTGGTTTGTGATGGCTGTTGCTTTTCCGCCATTTCCAAAGAGGACCACTGCCATCAGGGGATGGCAACTTGATTTGCACACAGTGTGAGTTTCAGTGGGACAAAGTTGCATGAAGTCAACAATCTCATTTTTTTTTCTTCCAGAATCACTGAAGTACAGAGATAATTATAATTAGGATGACTAGTAATGGCCCAGGATGCAGTAGATGAGTATAGTATCTTCAATATCTGGCCATGCCCGAAGTACTTCATAGCTTCTGCTTTAGTCACTTTCATGGCCATGGTGTGTGTGTGTGTGTGTGTGTGTGTGTGTGTGTGTGTGTGTGTGTGTGTGTGTAAGTTGAGAGTAATCCTGAAGGAAGGAAAACCTAAGATTTAGGAGGACTGGCAAAGATGTCTAGAAGGTAAAATTTAGCTGAACTCAGAAAGAAGTCAAGAAAGATAAGAGACAGAGATAAAAAAGATGATACAAGCCATGGTGGAGAGTCAGTGAAAATTTTGGGAGATGGAAGCTGATGTGTCTTATGAGAAGAACAGCAAGCATTGTGGTGTAGGAAGGGACCAGGATATGAAGGGCTTTCAGAGTTAAATAGAAACTTTTCTTTTTGATACTGGAGGTAATAGGGAGCAAATGGAGTTTACCAAATAAGAAAGAAGCATGAGAAATGTTTCTTGCCTATTTATATATCATCAGTATTCTGAGCTTCTCTGAGAATAGGTCAGAGTCATGAGCTCCAAAACCCCCATTTAATGAGGAGGTCCAGAAGAATCATCTTCTCTTTTCCCATTGGCTGTTCTACTTTCAGACTTGTTATATATGTTCCATCATGTTTTCTGCACTAGATACTTTCTCTCCCCCTCTTCTTTTCAGCTTCCTTTAATCTATGGTTTTCCTCGAGTAGATTATAAGCTTTTGGAGGGCAGGAACCATATTTCTTTTTAGTATTTAGTATTTGTATATATTTTAGTATCATTCCTAGCACATAGTAGGTGTGCAATAAATGTTTTTGATTGATTGACTCACTCTTGCAGAAGAAGGAATTTAATCTGAATCTTAAAGAAAGCCAGAGTTAGAGTACTTAAATAATAAATTACATAAACAAACAAATAAATAAATAAATGCCCAATATTTTTTTCATTCATTCGTCTTCTTTCCTTATGAGGGGACAAATCAATCATAGTGCTGAAGAAATATGAACGCTCACTACAAATAACCTCTATGCACGGTAAATTTAACTGTAAGACTGTCTTCAGGGGAAAAATAAAGAAGCACATATTCCAAATAGAAGGGAGGTGACTTTTTTTATAAGATGAGATAATTCTCAACAGCTAAAAAGTAATGGTTTTCTAGAAAACACCTTGGTTCTAAATTGGCAGTAAGCCAGTCCCTCTGAGTTGTTTGGTATTAAATTAAAAGAATTATTACTTTCCATCTTCTAATTTTGCCCACCATGTCTTGTTTCAGTCTCTGCATGTGAGCTTCTTATGATAACCACACATTCCCATGGGAATTAATTTGCTCTTAATGTTTTAGGAAGTCATGTCAAAATTTTGAAGAATGAATTGTGTGTTTATATGCACTTATTCATGTCTGGGTACACATCTCTCTGTATGTATATGCATGTGTTGGTGGAAGGAGAAAGAGAGAGAGAGAGAGAGAGAGAGAGAGAGAGAGAGAGAGAGAGAGAGAGAGAGAGAGAGAGAGAGACAGAGAGACAGAGAGACAGAGACAGAGACAGAGACAGAGAGACAGAGACAGAGACAGAGACAGAGACAGAAGGAGAATATAGCTGACAGGTTAGAATGATGGACACTTTTTAGGTGAGTTTCCTCAGGTGGAGGGATTAATCTCCTAGAATAGTGTTGCCAGTTCAAATTACCAACCCAATGCTACTTCAGTTAGAATCACTTTGATGATTTGACATTCTCTTCCCACCCCCATTTGCTACCATCTCTTTGCTTTCTAGGAAAGATGGGTAGGTCTTTAAAAGGTCGGTCTGATAGATTGACTTTTTGAAATGATTACTGCCTGGAGATTCCAGGAACAAAATCATCCTTTTGTTTCTTGTCAATTATTATAAAACCTGAAAAGGTAAATGAAATTATTATTGCTGGAATCATCACATCTGGGAAAAAGACATATATTTGAAGTTAAAGGTTTTGGTTCCAATTATGACTCTCTGCTACTACCTGTCTATTCTTGGGCAACTTATTTTAACTTTACAATTTTTTTTCATTTTTCATTTTATTCTTTATCTGTAAAACAATAGGCTTGGATCAGCTGCTCTCTAAGGCATCTTCTAGTTTTAAATCTATGATCCCACTTAAAGAGTTTGATTAGATTATGCAACCTTTCTAATAATAGAGTCAAATGAAATATATATCTATATATTTCTATCTATCCATCTCTGTTTCTCTATCTATCTGTCCTATCCATCCATCCTATCCATCCATCTATCCTTCCATCCATTTATCCATCTGTTCATTCATCTATCTATCTATCTATCTATCTATCTATCTATCTATCTATCTATCTATCTATCATCTATCTATCTATCTATCTATCTATCTATTAATCAATCTATATTTCTTTCTTTCTGTCTATCTATCTATCTATCTATCTATCTATCTATCTAGCACAATGTTCCAGGCCAGTCACTGTTCTAAACTTTGAGGACTCAAAGAAAGACAAAACCAGTAACTGTATACCACATTGCAAATTGTGAACTCTTTGAATAATATGATGACAATGTTCTAGTTTTCCCTGTTTCTGGGGAAAATGAAATCACAGTATCTTTGGCACAGACTATTTTTCAAAAAAAAATAATACAGTAGATGATATTTTCCATTGAATTCTCTCTTGTGTTACACCAGTAATTTAATTGCTTACATTTTCAAAAATCATAATTTTCATTTTGGAAGCTAAGAAATGTTCAATATGATATCAAGCATCCCATCATCTCCATGGCTTGGATATTATTATGGTACTATCCTCTTCCTCTCTTTTTTGGTGTTAAAAAAGGAACTAATTGCTAAGGGCTGTTCATATCCATGAAAGCTTGTTCATCAAATATCCTTTGTGTTAGACACTTGGGTGTCATGGCCCCATGGATTGTCCTCATCTGCTTTTGAATAACCAGTGGATAGCAATCATTCCTAACCTAGACTATATTTGGTCATTATTTTAGGCTAGGAGAGCTCTAACCATCTTTCCATCTGCCAGCATATCTCTTTACATGGGCATAAATGATTGCCTCTGGAATACACAATTGTACATACTGAGATGTAAGGGAGAGGACAATAAATGGGCTTTTGGGGGGCAGCTTAGCTAAGGGATGTCAAATGGAAATAACATAGAATGACCAGAACCCCTGGGATCCCATGTGCTCCTTGCAGAATAATCTCTGAAAAGTATTTCTCACTGGGAGTGAATCTTGGACTGGAAGAGAAAGAAGAGAGAGAGAATTTGAGTCTTGGTTCGTAAAACAAATGTTCCTTGATAGGTTTACTTTGTGAGCAATAATAGCAGAGAAGAGGGATGGAGCATGGAGGGAAGAGTGCAGTATCAGTTGATATTTGCTATAACCAAGACCCATGTCATTAAAATCCCAGAAAATGAGTTCAGAGCTTTAAATTGCTTGCTAAATTCTAATGTTCACTGGCATGGGGAACAAAGGTTTGGGGCAAGTGTATTCTCAGCAGTCAGCTATGCTCAACAAGAGGGCTGATCTATTCCACAATAGATGAAATCTCTCTGCTGCTTCCTGGGAATAATTCCATCTGCCATTACCCAAACCCTGAGCTACCCATCCCCTTCAGCAACTACAAAAGACCTCTTCTCTGCCATTGAGATTCAAAAGAGGATTGAGTTGAAAGGCCTCCAGGAGGCACTGTAGAGGACATGAAGTTGGAACTAAAGAGCATCTAGTCTAAGGAGAACCAATTTCTCATCTGAACATGAATATCTTAGTGTTACTACACTCTCCCCCTTCCAGGAGAAGCAATGTTAAAATCAGATTGATAGAGCTGAAGTAATGGAAGTCTGAAAAGGGAGAAGGGAGGAGATTAAACGAGTTTAAGTTAAATTTTAGCTATATCTTTACTATCTTTCTCCACACATTGACACAAAACATTAAATCATTTAACAGAAAAGTAGGAGAAAATCTTTTTAATAGAGTTTGGTTAGAATTAGGCAACTTTGGGATTATGATCAGCATCCCTCAAAAGCAGATTTTTTTATATAGGATAGAGAATAAATTTGAAATGGAAAGTTCTATAATAAAATTCTGAAATTTTCTGATTTATTTTGGGTCTGATAGAGATGGATATTTAAAAGCTCCTCTATAAAACCATTGTTTATAATATCTATCTTATATAAGAACATGCCTGATCATACGCGCACGCACACACACACACACACACACACACACACACACACCACATAAACCTGGTTTGCTTTCATCTCTACTTCTGACAATATCTTCAAAATCCTGAGAGGGTACAAAAGTGACTTCCATAATAATAACAACATTTTTTGTATTTATTGATATGGATACTTTGGGCCATGGGGAAATCCTAATATAGAAACTATGGCCTCTGATACAAGTTAACAACTTCTTTTTTTTTTCTTTTTTCTTTTAAAAAAATATACTAGAGTGGTTGCTTTTTCCTTCTTCAGCTCATTTTCCAAATGAGGAACTGAGGCAAACAGGGTTAAGTGACTTGACCAGAGTCACACAGCCAATAAGTGTCTGAGGCCAGATTTGAACTCTAAAAGATGAGTCTTCCTGACTCTGAGCTCAGCACCCTATCCACTGTGCCACCTGGTTGCCCCAGATAAGCAACTCTTCTTAAATTTAAAGTCATTTTATGAGTTGCTTAAGATACTGAGAGATTAGTCAGAATCAGAATTGAATCCCAGTCTCCCTGATTGCAAGATGGAGCTTCCCTTCATAGTTCTTCTTTGCCATTAAATAATCTGCCATTAAAATATGATATTTCCATGAGGAAGGGATGGTCTTAGAAGGAGAACACTCTTTCAGTTGGTTTTTTATTACTATTTTGCATACTGGAGTGAAATATACATTCATCTCTGGGACTTGCTTTGGAAAATTAAATGGAAACCAAGACAATAATTTAAGACGTAAAGCTCTGAGGTGCTCAGTAGATGGGGGCGGGAGGGAGGAGTGGAAATGTCCCCCAAGCACCTAACTTGGGCCTCTATGAGACACTCTGGGTAATACACTTTTTGAATCCTTCAGCATACTAGTGTCTTTTCAGTACTCGATTAGCATAATTTGACACAATTATAGATATAAACACTTTATAAGCACTTGGTAGCAAGAGTGTCAAAAAAAGTGTTGATCTCCATCAGCTTCTGCTGGCAACACTCAACCCAGCCCTAGCCTGACACTTGAAGGAGTTCTGAAAGGTGCTCCATACTATTAATAAAATTCAAAGTATATTTCATCTTGACACCATATCACAAGTTTGACACTGCGGCTCCTCTCGGAGGAATTTTGAGGCATGGAGACATCCCCTTGCTACATCCCCATCTCAACTAGATGATAATTTGATTCAGTCTATTTCAATACATGCCAATATGTATAGCTCTTCTGCTAAGGGGAGGCTTCCCTATAGAGAAAGGAGGGCATAAGTGACAGGTCAATATTGTTTTGGTGAACCAGTAACATCTAAAACATTTTAAAATGTCAAAATAGGATTTCTTTGTCAATTATACTTTTTTTAATTTTAGGAACAGGGACTGTGAAACTTAGAGAAAAGGGAATTAGGACAAAGAAACCTCTGTTTTTTGATTGCCTCTAAAGGTTCTACTTTTAAAGGAATTGTTCTTACAATCTTAACCATAAAATGTCAAACTCCATTCAAAGCTCACCTCAAATGCAAATTCCTAGAGAAGGATTTTCCTGATTTTCCCCACCCTCACTACCCAGTTTGTAATTTCTTTTCTAAATAACTGTATCTACTTATAGGTATACAAATAAATGACTATACATTCAGGATGCCAAGGATGGCAGCTCCTTGAGGAAAGCAGCTCTTCCTTCATTTATTTTTGTATCCCTGGATTCTAGCACAGTTCCCTGGTACATATAAACACTGATGAGTATGCCAGAAAGTGTCACTTATGAATGTGTCAGAAAGAATTAATCAGAAAGAGCTGAGTTCAAATTCAATCTCAGAACTTTATTATCTGTATGATGGTGGGCAAGTCATTCAATCCCTGCCTGCATAAAGCACAAATAAATGTTTATTGAATTGGATTGGAAAGAGAACCAGTTTAAGTAGCATGAATTCTCAGCTTATGTCTGGCAGGCATGGTGTTAAACTGATATTTATAGGCTCCTCTGAGGGGTTTTGTTTTCTGGATAATGAGCCAAAATAGATTTTTTTCCCTCTAATTTAACAATTCTTGTAAATTATCAAGAGTTGAGAGGCCAAGGGTGAAGGGCATATATGAAGGGGAAGAATTGGAACCCCAGAGATTCAGGAACAAGTGAAAAAGAAAAATGAGGATGAGATTTTGAATTTCTTTATTTAGTTTCTTCATTGACATGCCTTATTGTTAAGATCCAGTGTAGTATAGTGGAAGGAGGACTAGACTTGAAATCGGAGGTATTCAGGTTCTATTGTGTCACTATAGTTAAAGGTAAGTTACACTGAGCTTTTCTGAGCCTTAGTTTCCTCAACTGAAAAACAAGGGTAACAATACCTCAGAGGGTAGTTTTAAGGCTCCAATTTAGACAAAATGTTTTGTATACTTTGAAGCTTTAACCTTCATAGTCAGCTATTAATAGTCATTTGAAATTCTCTAGACTGGTATCAAAGACATTTCAACAAAGCCATCCAGCTTATGTATCCATGAATCTTAACAAAATATATGCCCAGTAAAATATTGTTACAAACTCACTTAATATTTATGTCAATAGGGAGCAGCTAGGTAGCTCATTGGATTGATAGCAAGACTTAGAGATGGAAGGTTCTGGGTTCAAATCTAGCCTTAGACACTTCCTAGCTGTATGACCCTGGGCAAGTCACTTAATATCCATTGCCTAGCCCTTACTGCTCTTCTGCCTTAGGACCAATACGCGGTACATAGTATTGGTTCTAAGGCAAAAGGGAAAGGCTTTCAAAAAATATTTATGTAAGTAGGGAAATACATAGATATTGATGATTTAGATATTGATGATTTGTTAGATATTTGTTAGATATTGATGTTAGATATTGTTAGATATTGATGATTTGTTCTAATAGATATGAATTCTATTCTTTTTCTTCTATCTTTCTACCTCCTTTATATAGTTTTCAACTGGCCCATTTTCAAAAGTAGAAGAATATGGAATAATGAACTAGAGGAATTCAATGTAAACTGGAATGACCTCCAGGAACCGATGCAGAGTGAAAGGAACAGAACCAGGAAAACAATGTACACAGAGACTGATACTCTGTGGTACTATCAAATGCAATTGACTTCTCTACTAGCAGCAATGCAACAATCCAGGACAACTGTGAGAGACTTATGAGAAAGAACCAGAGAAAGAATTGTGGGAGTAGAAACACAGAAGAAAAATGCCTCCTTGATCACATGGTTTGATGTGATATGATTGGGGATGTAGACTCTAAATGATCACCCTGGTGCAAATATCAATAATATGGAAATAGGCCTTGATCAATGACTCATGGAAAACCCAGTGCAATTGTGAGTTGGCTATAGGAAGGGTTTGGGGGAGGGAGGGAAAGAACATGAATCTTGTAACCATGGAAAAGTTTTCTTTATTAATCAATTAAATAAACATTTTTAAAAGTGGAAGAACATGGACTAGTCATATGGCAAGACCATGATTTAACTAGATCTTGATGTTCTTTTAATAACCTAATCCCTGGCATGGAAGATGGACTCTTGATGGTATGTGAATCTTCTACCTTTGCAGAGGGGCGAGTGGAAGTATATTCTAACATCTTTTCTTCTGAGTTTTGCTTTCTGTAATTTTGCAACATTAACTTTTGATTTTTTATTATGGTTGTTCTTCACATTGTTGCAATCATTGGATATATTCTTTTCTTGGCACTTACTTCACTCTGCATCAATTCACATAGGTCTTTACATGCTTCTCTGAATGAATCACATTCATCATTACAGCATAGTGATATTCTTTTATGTTCTTATGCCACATGTTGTTTAGTCACTCCCATTAGGACATCTATTTTGTTTTCAGTTTTTTGCTAACCCCCAAAATGTTATAAATTATATACAAAAATGACAAGTAGGTAAGGATGGGTGGCCATCTGTGTTGTTGAAAGGAATTTCTACAATGATATGATCTGAGCTCTATTGGAGATTTGGTCTTACTTTATTGAATATCTAGGTAGTAAAGTGGATTGAGTGCTTGGTATGGAGTCAGAAAGCACAGAATTCAAATTTGACCTCAGATATTTACTGTCTATGTAACCCTGGGCAAGTCATTTAACTCTTGACTGCATAAAACTGGAGCTGGAAAAGGAAAAGCACTGCAGTATCTTTGCTAAGAAAATCCCATGGACAATTGGTTCATGGGGTCACGAAGAGTTAGACACAACTGAACAACTGCATGACAAATTGAATCACTCACATTATTATTGGTTTGGTAATTAGAATAATCTCCTCATCAGAATTATCTATATAGTGCTTCTATAAAATGGAAAATATTTGAATTAAGTGAGAACAAAGATGCAGTGATCAAAATGAGAAACAATTCATTCAACAATAATTGCTCTGAGAATTCTGATCATGTCATTAACTGCCTTGCATATTTTGTATTTATTCTATTCATGTTATAGGAAGGGAAGGGAATAGGCATTTATATAGCATAGTGCTTACTATGTGCCAGGCAGCCCTGTGCAAAGTGTTTAAAAAAATCACTCTCACTGAACATCATAATATCCCTGTGAGGTAGGTGCTATTGTGATTCTCATTTTACAGTTGAGGAAACTGAGGCAAACAGAGACTAAAAGCCTGGCTCAAGATCCTACAACCAGTAAGTGTCTGAGGCCAGATTTGAACTCAGATTTTCCTGACTTCAGGTCCAACTCTCTCTCTCTCTCTCTCTCTCTCTCTCTCTCTCTCTCTCTCTCTCTCTCTCTCTCTATATATATATATATATATATATATATATATATATATATATATATACATTTATATTTATTTATGTGGATATAGCTCTATCTCCCCACACATATTTGTATGTCTATACATACATTCATAAAGCATACATATGTCCCCCATTAGAGTATAAGCTCCTTGAGAATAGGATTGTTTCATTCTTTGTTTTTGCATCCTTACATCTAGTTTAGGGACCCATATATAGGAGGCACTTAATCACTATCATTTGATTGATTTAAAGAACCAGGAAAGATGATCTGGTCCAATGGTCTCATTTTCCAGATGGTAAAACTGAGTCCCAAGGAGATTAGATGTCTTGCCCAAATTCATACATTTACTTTATATCAGAATTTGTTCTAGAATTTGTCTGTTGATTATTAATATTGATTGATTATCATCTAAAAGCTAGTAGAGTAGAACATTTATGGAGCAATCCTTTTGTGTTATTTCTCTCTCATATTTTCTCATTCATATCATTGTAAGGATGATAATGGCGCACCACTACACTGTCTAACTCTAATGTATGCAGTAATTAAAGATAACTGGAGTTGATCTCTTATGTGTTTTTTTTTTAATTTTTCCTGAGTGAGAAGCTTCCCACCTGACATTCTCTTACTGATTTATCTTCCTGTTCAGATGGGAATTTAGCTTGCAGTGACCATTCAGCTGTAGGGATCAAATCATACTTTCTAAATGCCATTTCCCCTTGATGTGCTCTCCCTTTACCTACATTGATCAATGGACTTCTGCTGATAAAGATGGGATTGGAAGGGATTTCTTTGATTTCCCTGGATAATTTTAAAGGCATTAAAGGATATGACCACTTTTTGTGGGCCCCTGGGCTGCAGGTGAAGAATCGTGCACATTGTGAGGCAGTCAGGGCCCATTCTGACCTTTCTTTGCTGTTCCTTGAATGAAATTTTGAAATAGAAAGCGACAAAGAAGAAGGACACATTATAGAACAATATGGCTCTTTCCATCTATGACACAATTCATGAGGACTCCAGGGGAGTTAAAGATAGGAGACATAAGGAAAATGAGGAAGAGAAGTGATTTCTCTAGTCAAGGGGGAAAGAAGAAAGCTGAGAAGAGAGAAGAGGCTTTGGAGAAAGGGGTCAGGGATCACAGTTTCTGTTATATGATGGGACCAGTTAGGATTATAAAACCAAGCTTCCTTTAAACATTTCCACTTAAATTAGGGGGAGAATTGAGAATTTGAATACAGAGCCTATTTTGTGAGAATTTGGACTCTGAAATGAAACTGATTCTGAGTAGGTTTAGAGGACATTTAAAACCTCCCACAATTTGTCTTCAAAATAAATTTGGAGTTTTAATTCATAAACTCAACATGTTATTTCCTTCGACCTGCCTTTGCCTATATAGCACCTGGGCCCCTGGTACTCAAGGGACAATGAACTCTCTCTCAATCCATAGTTCATGAGCCCTGATTCATGCTGAATACCCTTAAACCATTCCAGAATAAATGATCTGACAGCTTAGTCTGGAAAATAAAACTCACCTAAGACAAAATATAAGGTACGTAACAAAGAGATCAGGCAAATAACAAACGCACCATCCATTTTCCCAAAGTACCACCTTTCCATTTATGTCTCCCAGGTAAGTCCTGGTCTCAGCTTTTGTCTAACCATTCTGGATTTATCCTGATGCTTCCACAACCCATCAAGACCCAGTCTACATCCTCCTCCTCCTCCTTCTCATCATAAACACAACAGGGTGTTAGGTTAGCATCTGCAATAGTAGCACTGGCTGTTTTTGGCATAGCACTAGAGGTTAGCAGAACTTGTGGCCAGATATCAGTTTGGGAAAAGGAAAGATGGTAGAGAATCATTTCTGCTCATTGTGGGAACAAGGGAGCTTTGTAATAGTAATAGTAAATGTTGACTTAGGAATTGAAGGTTTGTAAAACATTATATATATATAATGATACATCATCTCATTTGACTCACTTAGCACAATGACTCCAATGTTTGGCACAAAATAGATCCTTAATAAACATTTATTGACTGATTGACTCATCCTTATTCAAACTTAAAATGCAATGGTTTTATGAAATAGGTGTTATTCTCTTCATTTCATAGAGTGAACTGAGGGCAGCTAAGTGCCATGGTAGGTAGAGCCCTGGGGCTGGCATCAGGAAGCCTTGAATTCAATTCTGGTCTCAGACACTGGCTGTGTGATCCCAGGACAAGCCATGTAACCCTGTTGCCTTAGTGTCCTTAACTATAAAGTGAGCTGGAGAATGAAATGGCACACTACTGTAGTATCTTTCAAGAAAACCCCCAAATGGGATCATGAAGAGTCAGACACAAATGAACAACAATTATAAACAGAGGACGAAAGCAGTTGTGACTTGCCCAGAGTCACATAGCTAGTAGATACCCAAGGCATTATTTTATCTCATGTATTCCTGAACCCAAGTCCAAAACTCTATCCACTTTACCCTCTAGCTACTCTCATAGAGAACATATTTCCTGGCACAGTAATCAGAACAGAACATCCAAGTCATGTGCTGGGCACCCTTTTGTTCCCATCTCTTCACCTGACTCTGCCCCCTGTCCTCCCCAGTGTTCTGATTTATAGCTTGTCTCATTAAAGGATTTGAATCCTCTTCAGAATTTGCACAATGGAAGTTGATGAGCTCTGGACAAGCTTCTGGGAAGTTTAATTATCAAAAGGAACATTCAGGTTACATAGACCCATCTTATCTTTGGAGTGAATTCTCTCTTCATCTCTATAGTGTTGGACCCCTTCCTCCCTCCCTCCCTCCCTCCCTCCCTCCCTCCCTCCCTCCCTCCCTCCCTCCCTCCCTTCCTTCCTTCCTTCCTTCCTTCCTTCCTTCCTTCCTTCCTTCCTTCCTTCCTTCCTTCCTTCCTTCCTTCCTTCCTTCCTTCCTTCCTCCCTCCCTCCCTCCCTCCCTCCCTTCCTTCCTTCCTTCCTTCCTTCCTTCCTTCCTTCCTTCCTTCCTTCCTTCCTTCCTTCCTTCCTTCTTTTTAGTCAGCCAACTGTATATAGCTTCTCTCTCTCTCTCTCTCTCTCTCTCTCTCTCTCTCTCTCTCTCTCTCTCTCCTCTCTCTCTCTCTCTCTCAATTGCTTTTTCCAGAACAGAGTTTGAATGCAGATTGAAACATGCCATTCTTTACTTTGTTTCCTCCATGGATTTTTCTTTAGGGTAAGCAATATGTGTCTTGTTTCACATGATGAACATGGAAATATATATTATATGTTAATATTTGTACAACCTATATCATATTACCTGCCTTCTTGGGAAAGGGGGAGGTAGAGGGAGGGAGAGAACATGGATTGTGAAATGTCAGAAAAGGAATATTAACAAAAAAGAACTCTTACTTTCCTTCAAGTTCAGTTCAGGTCCTACCTCCTCCATGAAGCTTCTTTGATGCTCCCAGTTAGATTTGCTTTCTTCATCCTCTTCTTCCTCCTCTTTTTCTTTCTCCTTTTCCACTGTCTCCTCTTCTTCCTTCTCCTCCTAAAATTTTCTTAGAATACCATTTGGAGTTCTCCTTTCCCCTGTCACCTCCCACCTTATATTATATTTATCTTAGTATACATGTCTGTTCCTTCCTAAAGTCTTCCTCAAAGGGTGTACCCAATATGGTTGGAGGCTTCCTTTGTTTCTCATGCAGGGATACCATTAGAACATATTACTATTCTTTTGCCTATCAACCAATTAAGCTCAAAATACAAACCAGTAGGATGTAAGCTTTTTGCTTTTATATTTTTCTTCCCAGTGCCTAGCACATTGCTATACACATAGTAGGTCTGTATTGAACTGAAGCCAAATAAACTAAAGGCCTTCTGGTTCTGAAAAGTACTGATATAAAAAGAACAAACCTAAAAAGAGGAACAAAGGTGAGTCAAATGGAAATTGGTGATGTTTCTTTCTTCTCTCAACCTAATCCTCTCTCAAACTTTATTTTAATAAAATTTTTGGAGTTTTTTCATTTAGATTGCTTAAAATAATGCCTAGAACATGGCCAATACTTGATCAATATTTCCTCATAGCTCCTGGCTTTCCCCATCTTTCTCTTTCCCTTTTATTGTCTTACTCTTGACAAATTCAAGAGTTGCCCACTCCTCTGATTTCAGCTTTCACTTTTCACCCTTCCTTTATTCATTACTTTGGTCAGGCATTTTTCTTTGGATTGCAAGTAAGGCTGAAAATACCTGGGTTCAAAGTACATTCTTATATAAGCCTTGGCGATTGTCCAGTTCCAGCATCTCTTCTGTGTTATCTAAGCATCCTTTATCAATGGGTACCAAGTTCAGATGAAACTGAACAGACCAGTACCAGGCTGGGAAATTTGGAGTCAATGTCCTACTGAGAGATGGCAGAAGTTCTCTGTTTCCACTTAATTTACTTTTTTTTAAACCCTCACCTTTCATCTTAGAATCAGTACTGTGTATTGATTCCGAGGGAGAAGAGTGGTAAGGGTTAGGCAATGGGGGTTAAGTGTTTTGCCCAGGGTCACACAGATGGGAAGTGTCTAAGGTCAGATTTGAATCCATTTCTAGGCCTGGCTCTTAATCCACTGAGCTACCCAGCTGCCCCTTAATTTACATTTTTATATGTCTTACCACTGTATAAAGGACTCTATACATCCACCCCACCCATAGTCATATTAAATTGTGGATCCATGCATATTGACCACCTAAACCTAGGTAGTAATTGTCTGACTTGATGGGTTGCCCATTTAGTATATCACAATCTAGACCATAAACATTTCTTATTAGTGTGCTTTTTAAAAATTTTACATTATTGATGATCAGGCTAAATTCTTTTGATTGAATATAGATTCCACTGGGGAGATTGTAATATTCCAAGACTTGATGCTTTCAGCTCAACATCATACACAAACAGAGGCATCTGGAGCATCTTACCATCTATAAAGAATTTCTTTTATGCTTGAATTTTACCCTAGAGATCCTCTCTGACAGTGGCAAATGCCTTTGGTTAGTGTACATTATCCTGTTTTATTTGGGGCTTGCTATTGATAATCTTTGGGTCATCAAACAGTTCTCTTTATGGTTTCATCTTTTCAGGAATTTAATAAGGTTTGACATATACATGGGAGATCTTTAAGGACTCCAAGCTTCTCCATGAATCAAAAGCCCAACCTTTTCAAAAAGTATTATTCTTCCATTGATGCTGTGTTTCTGTGAATTGTTGAGAACCAGCCTCTCAAGAACTAAAGTTGAAGACTGAACAAAAGAAATAGAGGGAAGCATGGTGGGCATGAATGAGTAGGCAGCAACACATTTTCAACTAAGAATTTCACAAGAGAAGCAGGATAAAGAATGTCATCAGAGTGATTTATGATCAGAAAAGAATGTAGGCTGGTCAGGTGCAGAGAACAAGGGATAATCACTAGAATGGAATCCATTAGAAGCTCTCAGAGGACAGGGATGACTTCTTACTTTTTTAATTATTGTGCATCTTTAGGATTTAGCACAGAACCTGTTATATAGTAAGCACTTAATATTTGCTTGTGTTTTTCTAACCAATGTGTTCCATAGGCTTTAGTGGTATATATACAAGGTCACGATGAAGTGAGAAACACTGGCAGCGAGTTGTCTGAATGCCCTGGGAGATTTTACATGGTGGGGAGGTCATGGGCAACAGTCTCATAGGAAAAGGGATTGAATTAACATTTATACTTTGTGCCAGGCACTATGCTAAGTTCTTTACAGATATTATCCAATTTGATCCTCACAATAGCCCTGGGAGGTAGGTGCTATTATTGTTCCCATTTTAAATTTGGAGAAACTGAGGTTAAGTAATTTCACAGCTGATAAGTTTTGGAGGATTCATTTGAACTCAGGTATTTCTGATTGTAGGCGCACTGTGCCACTAGCTACCTCTCCATCTCCTAGGATAAGAGGACATGGATGAGTTGTCCTCTGAACATCAGCCTCATGAGAGGACTCATATTGATGAGTCCATAGATCCATCCAAAGTGGAAAATGACTATGAAAAGAGCAAGTTCAATGACTCTAAAGCAGAGATCATGGTCCCTTTATCCCTCTTTATTCCTTCTTCTCCTTAACATGTTTCTTTTGGTTTCCATATGAATGTGTAGAATGAAAACCTTGAGATTGTTCTATGGGGTTCTATGGGCACAGTGGTGGTCCCTACTATATACATTTAAATCAATTAGTTTGGTCAGTAAGATAGCATGGTCAGGTCTATTTCTCCTGATCAGGACTCAAACTGATTTCTTCCACTTTCCTCCCATACGATAATCAATCATGATCACATACTATCCAATACAGCTTTTTTTGTTGGTGAGCAAGATTTAGGGTAAGGAAAAATGAATTAGGATAGTTGGGCATTTGCCGAATTTTGGTTCTTTTGTGAACTTAAAAAATTCCATGAAAACTCTAAACCAAATTTCTAGGCTGAATGAGTGGAGATTGACATATTTATAGCTGCATATCCCTTCAGTTAGTTCAAAAGGCTGCCCTAAGGAAGTATACAAGAGTTTAGATAAATTATTGGTATTAGATTGTTGTTTCTTCTTTTTCTTTTGCTGACGTGATTTCTCTGGTGGAAAGAACTCCCTGATGAGGAAATGTCCTTTTACTGACTCTAATGTACAACTGTACTGCAATGTAGTGTCTTGGAGAGTCCTGGAAGTACTGGAGGACTTGTCCAGGAATCCAAAGTGAATATGTGTCCAGAGATCTTGAACTCAGATCTTCCTGACTCTGAAGCCAGATCTAAGATACCACGCTGCCTCTCCAATTCTACTGACAGCCTAAATAATGGAAACCCTAACAATATTCATATAGTAATTTATCATGAACTAAAATTGATCTTGATTTTATATAAATATCTAGTGAATTAAAAAAGAATGTAAGTTAGTATTTCTAGTTTTACATTTGAAGAATCCGAGAGGAATTAAAACTGTTACTGAACTAGAATGTTCTGTGTGGTTATTGAGCAAACTCTAGATTTTTTTTTTTATGCTTGGGCAGTATGGCCTAATAACAAAAGAACTGAAGTGGGAGCCAGCAAACTTGAGTTCTAGTGTCAGTTTTTGGTTAGCTACATGACTTTGGCCAAGTCAGAGAATTTCTCTGGGGTTAGGTTTCCTTAACTTTTGCCCAGCTTTTGGATTTTTTTACTTTAGGAACTCCATTGTCTGATGGTTAATCTCTCTTAGTAATTCATAGCAGTGTTTAATTTTTATTATTTTACATTTTACAGATGAGGAAACTGAGGCTCATAAGGTCTGGAGCTGCCCATGAAAAAGTAGATACTAGCAAATTCCAAAGTCATTACCAAAACCTTATCATCTTGATTCTCAAGCCTTTGGTTTTATGATAGGAGGATTAGAATCTTAGTCTTCCAATTATTTGTGAATAACTTTTTATTCCCTTTTGTGAGCTCCAGTCTATCATTTAACTTCTCTTCTCAACTTAACTTCTGTATTGGATCAAGAATGATATAAATTGTAAAGTATTGTGGAAAGTGTGACCTATTGCTTCCTTTGTTCATTACTTCATTCGTTTCTTCCTTTATTTCTTTGTTCCTTCTTTTCTTCCTCTTTTCCTTCTTTTCTTTCTTAAAACAAATTTTAACATTTATTTTTTAAAAGTTTGAGTTATAAATTCTTTCCTTCCTTTCCACTAAGAAGGCTAGCATTTTCATTAGGTTATACATATATAGTTACACAAAACATATTTCCATATTAGTCATGTTGTGAAAGAAAATACAGACCAATAGAACAAAACACAAAAGGTGAAAAAAAGTGTTTTGATCTGAATTCAGATTCCATCAGTTCTTTCTCTGGTGGTGAATGGCATTTTTTAATCTTAAATCTTTTGGAATTTTCTTGGATTTTTGCATTGTTGAGGATATCTAATTGATTCTCAGTTGACCATCACACAATATTTCTATTACTGTGTACACTATCCTCCTGATCTTTCATACTTTACTTTGCATCAGTTCATGTAAGTCTTTTCAGATATTTCTGAAGTCATCCTGCTCATCATTTCTTATAAGCACAATAGTATTCCAATACAATCATATGCCACAATTTACTCAGTTATTCCCCATTTTGTGGGCATCCCCACTATTCCCAATTCTTTGACTCAAAGAAAAGTGCTGCTAAAAATATATATATATATATAGGACCTTTCCTTTAATTTTTTTCTTTGTTATACATATCCAGTGGCAGTATTGCTAGATCAAAGGGTATGCACAGTTTTATAGTTCTTTGAGCATAATTCCAAATTGTTCTCCATTCTGGTTGGATCAGTTCAGCTTGGAGCTATTCTCATTGAAAATTGTTCATAATTCTTTACTATCTTTGCTATTTAAAGCAGATCTGACTATTTCCAATTCCCAAGTCCTAGTTCTTAAAATAATAATATTAGGAGTAGTAGTAGTAATGATCTCATTTATTTCTCACAGCAATGTTGTGAGATAAAGGTTGTCATTATTCCCATTTTACAGATAAGGAAAATGAAGATTGGAAAATTTAAATAACTTGCCCAGGGTCAAACAGCTAATAAGTTTTCTAGGTAGGATCTGAACTTAAGTATTTCTGACTCCAAAGCCAACTTTATGTTCCCTACACCAAACTGCCTTTGTTAAAATGGTGAGGTAGGCTAATAAGAATTTTAAGATTCTTTCCAGCTCTAAAACCATTATCTTTATGACCTCTCTGGGCCCAAGTTTCCCCATCTCTAAAATGAAAAATGACTTCTAGGATTCCTTATAATTCTAAATATATTAACTTATACTCCCCCTCTACAGTTTATTTTTATAAAAAAAACAACTTTGTTTTGGAATGTGGGGGCATTTTATGATGAAATTAGAAAACATAAGCAGTATGATTGAATGAAAACTTCTCAAGTGGAGGGATTGCGTCACTTTTTGTGTCTATCTTCAGGGTCTGTCACAATGTCTGTCACATACTCATAGTTGGTGTTTAATAAATTTATATTGATTGATTTGATCCAAAGGGAATGGCACCCTTTTCCTTCCCTTTTAATTTTGCTAGACAGCCCAGAATACTTCTGGCTCCTATGCAAAGGAGAAAGATATGGTTGAGGAGTCTGGCAAGTACAAGGCCCAATATCCTAAAATGTTAAAATGACATTTATCGTGAAATAGAAAATAAAATTAACTTCAAAGGGCATTAGGCTCATAGGAGCACTTGTCTGGATTTCAGCTACAGAGAGAAGCAATGAATGTGTATGCAGAATCCACAGCGAGCAGCAAGGAGTTTGCCATGTGAGCATACATTCTCAACCAAGTCATTGCCTCCATGATTAGGCATGCAAATTGGGTGTTGCAGAAACAGCTACAACTGGTTGGTGTGCATCCATTCATCCATTTGCACACCCAGATTCCTGATTTCCATGGTCAACTACGAAATACCTAAATATTTTCTGAACATTATTTAAAGGTCCTGAGTTCCTAAGTTTAGAGTAAAAGGTGAAAAGGCACATTTCACTTCCCAATTCAAATTTAATACTCTTTTTTTCTCAGCCTCATTTTAATGTGAAAATATTGGAAGCATCTCCGACTTCCTTTTCAAACATTTTTTTTACCTTCTAATTTCATAGGGTTTTACATGGCACATATTTTAGGTGGGCTAATGAGGATGAACTTTTTTAAACTTATTTTTTTTCCCCAAAAATGCATGGAATATCTCATTTTAAATTACTTGGGCTATGTTTTTCAAATAACTATGATGCTTCTTAATGTAACTTTTGACCAATTCCACAACACTTTAATAATCCATAGTTCTTTTTATTAATTTTGAAATATAGAATGTTATCTAACTGTAAGGGAACAATTATCTTATAAAGTACATTTGAAATCTTGTGATCATGACTGATATTAGAAACAAAGAAAACTGGAATTGATTTATTCATCCCACAGTATTGAGCATTCTAGCTTTTTCAACAATACCAAATATGAATTTCAACCTATTTAGGGCCAGAGCATAGGAAAGATGGAAGGAAGAAGGTAGAAGGGAAAGTGAAGAGGCAAAGAAGAATACAGGAAAATAAATAGGCAGAATTGGGGGCCATTTTGGTATGCTTTCTACCTACTTAAAATCAAGGAGACAGAATTAAAATTATTAAAGGAATGGGAGAACTGTACTTATTTACCCCTTCTGTCCTCACCTTGAACATATATTTCAGAGGATTAAGTTTTTAAGAAATGATCCTTTGCACGATTGTAATATTGAGTATTGATAACAATATATGGTAGAATTCTGAAATCAAAGGGGCTTTTGAGATATTCCAGTCTAGTACAATTCCTTAATTTTACAGATAAGGAAAATATGTGGTTAAATGACGTGAGTAAAGTGAACCTGATGCCAGAAAATTATGGAAATTCTCCAATGGATTATTGGAACCCAACCTTTTTCCATTCCATATATTATGAAAGGTTAAGAAAAGTATCCAAAAATTGCTCATTGGCTATGGGGATGGGGAGGGAAGAGGGGAGGGAAAGAACATGAATCATGTAACCATGGAATAATATTCTAGATTAATTAATTAAATAACATTTTAAAAATGTATCCAAGAAATGGAGATAGTCATGCTTCACTCATTTCAGAACTACCCTGATATGAATGTTAATGAAGATTTATAGATTTTAATATGTGCTAGATTTGAGAAAATGGACTATTTGGCAATCCAGTATGTTAAAAGTGTTGATTTCACTATGAAGAATAGATGGATATGTATAAAAATCTTAAGAATTTGATACTAAATCATAGAACAGGGAATTATAACAATTGTATATAATACATTTTTTATTTTCTTTTTAAGGTAAAAAGATTCTATAGAATTGTGGAAGAGGCAGGGCTTCTACCTCCTTGTCTTGGGCTTTTTCCATTCAATATATTGTGAAGATTGAATTTAGCTCTCCCCTGATTGTAACAATGAAGGTACTTAGCTCTTCCCTGAT
This sequence comes from Monodelphis domestica, assembly GCF_027887165.1. Classification (NCBI taxonomy): domain Eukaryota; kingdom Metazoa; phylum Chordata; class Mammalia; order Didelphimorphia; family Didelphidae; genus Monodelphis; species Monodelphis domestica. The sequence goes on along the minus strand of NC_077228.1, from coordinate 49,679,359 downwards.
TATGAAGATTTAAATTGTAACTCATGTCTATTTTTAGATTTTAATCCCCATAAGTGTAAACACCTTACTTAAAAGTTAAGTATGGAGACCTGCCTATTTTTAGATTCAATCACAAAAAGTGAAAATATCCCACTTAATCATGAAGTGGGAGGCCTGTGACCCACCTGGGTGATAGTGGGTAATGAATCAGAATTGACTAACTGTCTTCTGGGCAGTCCTAGAGCAGAGCTTCAGATGTGATTGGTAGATGTGGAATTAAGGGAAGTGACACAAGAGAAAATGCCTTTAAAAGAGAGAGTGCTACACAGAGTTTGTGATTCTTGGAGTGGAGTTCAACTTGGACTTCTACTGCAAGAGTTTAATTCTTCATGCTTTCTAGTTGAGGCTGGTGAAGAGGGGACAGAAAGATCTGCTGCCTGGACTGACACTTGGTGAGTGAAAAGCTGACTCTAACTTCTGGATGTTCTAAAGAGACTTCCTGGATTCTGTTTTGCTGAGGCTAGCTGAAACGAATTCTCCCTGCCTGGATTGTTGTGAATAAATTACTTAGTGCTTAGGCTAGATATCTTGCCTTATCCTCTCTCTGTTTTCTTCTTTCACTCTTTCTACATTTTGTAAATAAATTATAAATAAAATCTTTTTGGAATTAATTAAATTCCTGGCGATCAAACTCTTAAATAATCAAGACCAACCCTTTAAAAATTAACCCCTTTCCCCCTTTACAATATGATCTTCTTGGTTAACTGGAATTATGGGAGAAATGTTGAGAACATGGTTAAATGTTAAATGTTATATTTTTTTCCTTATTTGAAGATGGGAAGAACCGAATGGGATTTGCAATCTGCCATATACATAATATTTCTGATTTTGAGTAAGGTATCTGATGTTTTCTGATGAAATATCTGGAGATATCCTTGCTGATAACACAAAAATATGTGATTAGGATTATGGTACACATAGAAAGATCAATATCTTGTTCAAGGACTAGATCCAAGGACAGTTCATTAACATGTGCCTATATTAAGCTAGAGAGAGGTCTCTGGTGGAGCATCTCAGGGTTTGGTGCTTGACTCCATTCTCTTCAATATTTTTACCAATGACAGAGAAAGATATAGAAGGCACACTTCAAACATTTTCAAATTCCTCTAAGAGGTAAGGAATGAATTACATATTGGATGTGATAATGTTATGAACTACAATTATCTCAACAGGTTAGGATGAGCCAAATCTACTGAGATTAAGTTTGAAAGGGATGAATGAAAAGCCCTAGACTTGATTAAAAAAAAATCAGTTAATAAAAGTACAGAACGGGGATAGTAATGGTAAGCTGACAGCTAATGTCAACAATTTCTTTTTTAGAGCTCTACAAGTTTAACATTAGTCAGCAGTGAGATGTGAAAGTCAAAAAAAAATGGGTTGTAATCTTAAACCTTATTAACAGAGTTAGAATGTCCAAAGCAAGTAAGGGCAATGTACTTTGCCCTGGATAGATCACATATGGGGTATTATGTCAATTCTAGATGCCACAAGTTAATGACCTCAATGTCAAGGGTATATGGCCCCACACTATACAAATGATATCATGCCATTAAAGACTAAATTGAAAGCACATCTACAATAACTGTTATTAACTCATGAATATCTTGAGGTAGGGAATTCTTCATGAAAAGAGGACTACAGCTGATTGGATGTCCATGATAACTCTCGTATTTTTACTCTGGGAGTATCTGGGAGCAAGGGATCACTAGATTGCTTAAGCAAAGGAGAACTGGTTCAAATCAGAAATGGAGCAGTAGTACATTTTTGTTCTGAGCACCAGTGGAATTGATCATTGAGTGGCATCCTGGGCAAGATAGGGAAACTTGATCCTCAAAAAAGAAAAAAATAAGTTTGGGATGTCTTAACCTGGAAAAGAAGACTTGGGGGGAATCTTGAAAATTATTTTCAATGATCTGAATTCCTACCATTTGAGAAGGGCCTTCCACTTGTTTTATTTGGCCCCAGGGGACAGAATTAGGAGGAAAAGCTTTCTAATATTTAAATCTATACATAAATGTAATGGTCTGGTTGAGGAGGGGATAGTTTCTCCTTCACCAGAGAACTTCATGCTGAGGCTGAATGGTAACTTATTAGGGACATTATGCCAGGGAATCCTGGCTGGATGTCGGTTGTTTTAGATGGTTTCTGAGGTCCTTTATCACTTTGAGATTGGATGATTTTATGGTCTGTGATGATTACTGTCCAAGCAAGTGGCTCAATATTATGACCCATCTATGGATTTGGAGAAAAAAATCCCACCCACATATTAAAAAAAAAACACCTCAAACATGGCTTTGAAAATACATACACAAAACTACAACTGATATGCAACCCTAACAAGAATGGCAGAGCTTACTTTTTTGAGAAGTTCTTACTTTTCCTTTCATTGTCTTTTCACTTATAGTAAAGACTTATGTCTAATTAATGCATGTTAACTCTCCACCTACCAAAGATAGATTGGAGTAAAAAGAGATTGGAGGTTGAATGACCAGTTAGCAGGCTATTACAATGGTCTGGGCTAAAAGAGATGAAGACCTGAATAATGTTGGTTGCTATAGAAACAGAAAGGAAGGAACAGATGCAATAGATTGCACACTGAGAAATTTTAGGATCAAATATTATTCAAATAAATAAACAATTCCATTTCCTTATATTAAATAGGTAACTTGTAAAAAGTCCAGATGATTAATTTATATGTAGAAAGACCCCTTGAAGGTAATTTTTCTAGCACTGGAATATTTGATTCGTGCATCCTCTGGAACTGTCAAGACAAGAATCTCAGTTTTGTTTTACTGGCCTTGAATCCTCCCTAATCAGTTTTGGTGACATGTGCTCATTCACATTCCTATTGCTTGTTTTTGTCCAGATTTCTACTGAGGAATAGAAGAGTGTAATAGATACATTATAATGCCAAAGAAATCCTTTCACTGTCATTTGACTTTGTGTGTTTCCTTGATCTGAGGAAAAAATTGAGAAATTATGAGAAAAGTCAGTGATCCTGGAGTGTAAAAAAGTGGCTGATTAAGAAAGAGACACCAGACAATTAAGAACAAGTAAAGGATGCCCTAGAAAGATTAAGATTATTTTTAGAAGTACCTAAACCTTAAAATTAATTGATTACACACTGTGCATAAAAACAAAACTTCCTGTTCATAGTTAGGATTACTATACTTGTATATCTCTAGATTATAATATCTGAAAAGTGATTTTTACAAAAGCTTAGATAAAAAATAAGATTTTAACTCTTGAAGACGTTGACTCAATTGGGATAAAACTCTTGGTTGATAATTGTCCTGTTTTCTAATTTCAAAACAAAATCAAATCAAATTTCCTTTTTTTTAATTAAAAAAAAAACTTTGGGTCCAGTGAACCATAATATCTGCCCTACATAGAATAATAATGTGTATGTTCTCTGCACATTCCTTTGTTTGTTTGTTCATTTGTTCCTCTCTTTCTCTGTCTCTCTCTGTCTCTCTCTGTTTATCTCTCTGTTTATCTCTCTGTCTCTGTCTCTCTCTCTGTCTCTGTCTCTCTCTCTCTCTCTCTCTCTCTCTCTCTCTCTCTCTCTCTCTCTCTCTCTCTCTCTCTCTCTCCAAGCATAGAACTTGTTCCGGTGTACTTTTACATTGTTAACTTCAGTTCACAGTTCCAGGCTATTTTGTCTAATTATATCTTAATTTTGTCTGTCTATATATTAAGTATCCTAATTTTTATCTGCTAATTTGATTAACAAAACATGTCTTCCTTCATCAGATTGCTGATCAATATTTTGAAGAGAACTGAACAAAAGAGGGTATCTTCTGACACTCCTAGAAACTCTAAAAATGTACAAATAAATGTAGTACTCCCTGGAACATAAATGCATTTTAACAATGCTTTAAATGAAGTGCCTTATAGGAGACTTTATTTTAATTCGATGATGAAATATTTCTTAACCTAGATCCATTAATTATGTTGGATCTGCTTTGATCAGACAGTGTCAAATTCACCTAAATATAACATTTATTTCATATTTCTTCATATGACCAACAAGATATGGTGAGAATTGTTCTTCCTACTCTTTCCTCAAATCCACCTATGCTATATTATGTGACTTATAGACTTATCCTATCCAAAAGGGAAATTAGGCTATTCTGGATCAATTTCATTCAAGTTTATGCTTGCTATTAGTCAGTCCCTCCATTTTTTCCTTTCTGAGTGTCCCCCAAACTGTCCCTTTAATAATTTATTATAGAATTTCAGTAAGAATCCACACACACTGAACTCACTTATTGACCTCTAGTTTGAGATATCCATCATCATCTTTTTTGAAAATTGGTACACTTTTGGTCCATCTCCCTTTCCTTGGCATCATCTTTCATCAAGATTCCCAAAAGATTACCAGGAGGACTTGAGTACATTATCTACTAATGTCATTGCCTGGGTTGTAGTTTGTGTGGTTCTAATTACAGGAACTTAAGTCCACCACAGGCGCTCTTACCATCTTTTGAATGATCTTGACATATTCATTAAAAGAATAGATTTGAAGTTAGGAGTTGGTTTAAAATACGGCCTCAGACATTTACATGTCTTGGTGCCTTAGTTTTCCTTTTTTAAAAAATGAAGTTAAAACTTTTTAGTTGGTATAGACCCTCCCCTCTCTAAATAGGGGATCCTATAATCTTGGGTTTAATTTCATATATATTCTAATTATTGGGTGTCCATTGGCCCATTGGTTCATCGGGTGTCCAAATTGGCCCATTTCTTGGAACTTTTTCAGTTACTACTTCCTTACATTTATTAAAATCTTTTCTTTCAAAGTTTCATCTTTTCTACTTTCTAATTTTCCCTTTTCTCTTATTAGTATTTGTAGATCTTTTAGGTCTCAGGGTTTCATGGTGCTGCTTAATTTCCCTGAGGGTGCCTTCAATATTTGGCTTCTCTTCCTTTTAAGTAAGTGTCAGATCCTACCCTAGTCAGACTCTGAACCTTCTTCACTTGGGTGCTTTCTCCAAAAGACAGTTAGAGATAACCTGCTTGGGCCCAGAAGATCAAATTCAGGACAACAGCTGGAAGTTGAAAAGAGTTAAAATAATGCTCAATGTAAGGAAAAAAAATCTTAATACTAACAAACTGCCAAAAGGAGTTGCCTTGAGAGGTAGTAAGGGGATACAATACTAGCAAACCCGAGTTTGATTACTACTACAACTTACCAGTTGTGAGACCTGGAGCAAGTTCATCTAAACTCTCATAGCCTCATTTCCCCCATCTGTGAAATGGGGATAATAATAGTACTTACTTTATAAGGTGATTGTATCAGATAAGATGTGTAAGTCACTTTGCAAACTTTAGAGTACTACATAAATATCTATTTTATTGTTAAGTTGTTTCAGTTGTGTCTGACTCTTCTTGACCCATTTGGGATTTTTTTGGCTGAAATACTAGAGGGATTTGTCATTTACTTCTCTAGCTTTGTTTTTACAGATGAGGAAACTGAGGCAAACAGGATTAAGTGATTTGCTCAAGGTCACACAGGTAATTAGCATCTAATACCAAATTTGAACTCATAAAGATGAGTCTTCCTGACTCCAGGTCCACTAATCTATCCATTATGCCACTTCACTGTCCTAAATATTATCTATAATGAATAACAATTATAACAACAATACTAAAAAATCACCAAAATTTACAAGCAAAGACTAGACCACTACTCATAGCAGATCGAATAGAGGAGAGGCTTCAGAGGCTAAACTAGATAGCCATTGAGCTTCTTTCTAACTCACACACTCATATTCTGTGAATTGCTTTACAGATTATTGAATTGTTTATATACTGAATGGAGGACTTCCTATCCTCAGGTCCAGGGAACTAGCCACTATACCATGTTCCCTATTTTATACTTCTTTCAAAACAAATTGAAATGACAATAATTTTAAAATCCCTTCATATCAATTTTATCCAATTAGATTATTGTATAGATAAAATGAGATACTTTAAAGTGTTTTGCATACTTCAAAGTGCTACATAAATTTTGGTAAAATAATGTTTATTAACATAAAATTATTTCTTCTCATCTTATTCCAGTAGTGTTGAAATAGAAAGATTCAGAGATAGGTCATTATTCTGCTTGAATTCTTTTATATTAATATTCTGTAGGCTGTTATACAGGAGAATAAAATTACTTCCTTCTAAAATTGAATAAATATAATAGGATAAAATTTACTTTCTTTTGGTTTGTGACTAATAACAATAACTAATATTTGTATAGCACTTCATAAATATAATTTCATTTTATCTTCTGGAAGGTTGGTTCTGTTATTATTCCTATTTTATAGATGAGAAAACAGAGGCATAGAGAAAGTTTAAGTGACTTGCTCAGAGTTACACAGCTGAAAAGCATATGAGACCAGAATCAAAATCAGGTCTTCCACCTCCAGGAATTCATGCAGAGCAAAATGAGCAGAACCAGGAGAACATTGTACACAGAAACTGGAACACTGTGGCACAATCAAATGTAACAGACTTTTCTACTAGGGGTAGTGCAATGATCCAGGACAATACAGGAAGAACGCTATCCACATCCAGAGAAAGAACTGTGGGAGCAGAAACACAGGAGAAAAACATAGGATGGATCATGTGGTTCAGTGGGAATATGATATGATTGGGGTTTTGGCATTAAAAGATCACCCTATTGGGAATATGAATAATGTGGAAATAGGTTTTGAACAATGATACATGTACAACCCAGTAGAATTGCTTGTCAGCTCCAGGAAGGGGGGCAGGAAGAGGGGAGGGAAAGAACAGGACACATATAACCATGGAAAAATACTCAAAATAATGAACAAATAAATAAGAAAGAAAGCGAGAGAGAGAAAGAAAGAGAAGAAGAAAGAAAGAAAGAAAGAAAGAAAGAAAGAAAGAAAGAAAGAAAGAAAGAAAGAAAGAAAGAAAGAAAGAAAGAAAGAAAGAAAGAAAGAAAGAAAGAAAGAAAGAAAGAAAGGAAGAAAGGAAGAAAGAAAGGAAGGAAGGAAGGAAGGAAGGAAGGAAGGAAGGAAGGAAGGAAGAAAGGAAGGAAGGAAGAAAGAAAGAAAGAAAGAAAGAAAGAAAGAAAGAAAGAAAGAAGGAAAGAAAAAAAGAAAGAAATCAGATCTTCCTGATTCTAAGTATTCTATCCACTTAGTCACCCAGCTTTATTATTGACAAGGTAACTAGTGGCAGAAAGGGTAACAGGGGCAATATATGTTTTCTCAAAACTCCTCCTCCTGAGTTTTCATCTACAAGGTCTCTGGATTTTGAAAGTTTTAGAATTTGGAATTATGGAAATCCAATAGGACATAACATTATTATTATATCATGTTTTCCTCATCTATGAAGTAGGTCATGCACATTTCTTTGTCCCCATTCTACAGGCAAAGAAAGGGACTCAGAGAGATTAAAGACCTTACCTGGTCAACACAGCTATCAGAGATGGGGTTTTAGCCTAGGTCTTCCTGATCCTGTATTCAACACTTAATGCTGTATACCTTGCTTGATTACACTTACAAAAAAAACAAAAACAAAAAAAAAACCCAAAACAAAACAAAACAAAAAAACAAGCCCAAAATGGTTGGACTTCCCTTTGAAATTTCAGACAACAGCTCTTCGCATCCCCCATTTTGACGTTTTAGAAAGATTCCTCAAGCTGCTTCACATCCACAGGTGTTATGGGGATCAGATCATCCCGGGCCACAGAAAGCCCCCTGAGCATTTGAAATATGAATCGATTTGGCTGTGATTTCTCAGGTCTGTATCTATCCCATGAAGTGAGGCACATCCCTGTGGCTCAGAGTGGAGTATCATTTCTTGTACTCCAAGGATGCTCAGCAGTGGCCATAAATTAATAACCACGGAGAACACGTAAGAGAAAGAAAGCATAGAAATAATCTTGTTTTATACTTTTGAAATATCTGATTCTGAGGAATTGAAAGTATTTTGCATATTTGTAGGATGATGTTTGCCATGTTGCATTTTCCTGACACTGAAATGTTTGCTCTGGCTGCTCAGAATTCCGATATGGCCTTAAGTAGTGGGGTCTCGCGCTTGTGTGCACAAAAGCCTTTGAGATGTTAAGTGCTATGTATTGAAAATGTAATAGTGGGTGAATGTGCTATCTCTCAATCTGGGTGTCTGTCATCTGTTTCTATGGTGCCTATCACTGTAATATCTATTTGGGACTTGTACTCACAAGATTTACTATTTGCACTTATCTCCATATTTATGGCAAATAACGAATTTTGATATCTTTCCTCTTTTTGCTCATATTTCTGTATTTTTTATGAAGACCAAGAGAACAACAGACAGAGGAAATGAAAAAGGAGAGGAATCGTTGACATTTCAACATTCTGTATAATCTTGGAAGATCAAATTAGAAGCTTAATGTACTGTACCACGTGGGTACCTGGCAGCTTAAGGTAGTGAGGAGAAAGAACATTTGGAAGAAAAGGGGGAAGGGAATAACTATTTGAATAGTACCCACTATGTGCCAGGCACTGTGCTAAGGGGAGTGATGAGAACCAGCTTCGTCGTTAATTCTTCATGGGATGGTTTACCAGTTAGCTATCTACACTGGGAATCACTTTCTTTATTGTTAAAATTAATAGATTCCATGAACTGTAGGATCCCTTTTAGAGGTAAATTTTTTTCCCTTAAATCCTTACCTTCTTTCTTTGTCAGTTCTAATCAGAAGAGTGACAAAGGCTAGGCAACTGGGGCTAATTGACTTGCCCAGAGTCATATAGCTAGGAAAGTGCTTAAAGACAGATTTGAACCCAAGTTCTCTTGACTCCAGGTCTGTTAGTCTCTATACTGTGCTACCTAGCTGCCCCAGCCCTAGATATTTAATTCTTAATCTGCAATTCTCTTGAACTCTCTTAGTTGGCTGTCTTTGTTGTTTAGTCATTGTGTCCAACTCTTCGTGACCCCTTTTGGAGTTTTCTTGGCAGAGATATTGGGGTGGTTTGCCATTTAATTCTCCAATTCATTTTTCAGAAGAGGAAACTGAGGCAAGCAGAATTAAGTGATCACACAGTTTATAAATGTTCAAGTGTGGATTTGAACTGAGGAGGATGTCTTTTCACTCTAAGCCTAGCAGACTCCACTGCACCACCAAGTTGCCCAAGATGTTTGCCTTAGAAGATAAAATTTCATTGATATTATTTTTTTAATCATTTTTATGGGGAAAGAAGGCTGAAATGGTGATGTCACCAGGACAGGGAAATGGGGGATTGAAAACTGTCTCCATAGAACACAAAAGGAAACATATGTAATTTATATCCTTCGTCACTTGCAGGTTAAATGACTTATACAAGGTCACCTAGTCAGCATATGTCATAGGCTTTTTAGACTGTAAAGCCAACCTTTTAGTCACTATACCATGGCACCTTCGATCTAAAGAATGAGATGGTTGCCTTAGAGGATAGTACTTTATTTATATTCTCTCCAAGGATATAAATTACAGAAGTGCTGCCTTTCACATTCTATGGATGGAATTTGAAAACCCGTGTTTCCCTCTCCTGATGAAATCACAATTCCAGCTCCCTCTCCTCATCAAAAAATAGAAGATGAAAAATAATGTTGATTTTGAAGAACTCCTATTTTTGCAATCAGGAAAACTAATTAATCTGGTAATCTTTCTTTATGGAAACTGCCAGAGAAATTAGATTTATTTTTGAGCACAAACAGAAGAGTCAAGAAGACATAAAGATAGTTCTTCTCTTTTCAAAGACTAGAGGCAAATTTTGGCCTCCTTCCAGAAAAAAAAAAAAGCCTTGTAGATATGAATTTTTGGATGATTGAAACAGGGCCAAGATAAACTAGAATTTGTCATGTTCTGTAAGTAAAGTCACAGCAGCACCCAAAATAAATAGTTTCAAGGAGATAATTCCAGACATACAAGCCCAGCCAGACTGCTTGGATCAATATTCATCAGAATTATGAAGTGTACTTGTGTGGCCTTTAAAGAACAAAAACAAAAAAAAACCCTGAGTGTATGGGAGGGATTTCTTAGCAGGAGCTAGACAGTAAAGGGCAAGTTAGTCAGGGGGAGCTGGGCCATTGATGCTGATCAATCAGCGATCAATAAACAAGCATTTATTAAGCACCTTCTCTATACTTGATTCAACAGTGAAAAGGATAAAAACGAAAGAATCCTTGACCCCCAGTGCCTGGCCAATTCAATGAAAGAGAGCCTTTCACAGCAGTTTGTTGGAGTCAGTTAGGCTAGGTAATAAGATAGATTGAACTGTTTAGCTTTCAATGGTTCTGTTGGTGTTACATAAGCTCAGCCCAAGAGAAAACAGAAAACCAGGAAAAACACTAACTTGTGAATTCTCATACAATTAAAACATAGTATCCCTGAGGCAGTCACAAAGGCACAAAAAACAAGTGGGAGAAAATAAGGGTCAATGCTGCGTCTGAGCTAGGACTACATCTGCAGTGGAATGGGACCAGCTGGAAAACATTAAGAAGAGATTGGTCTGGCTCTCTGCAGCTTACCTGCCTGCCTGTCTGCCTCTGTCTCCCTGCTTGTCTGATCTGTCTGTCTGTATCTGTCTGTCTGTCTATCTCTGCTGACATACCTACTTGTTTAGTTACTTTCTTCCCCCTCCTTCTCTCTCTCCATTTCAATCAAGCTCCCTCCCTCCCGCCCCCCTCTCTCTTTCTTTCTCTCTCTTTCTCCCTCCCTCTATCTCTCCCTCCTTCTCTCTCTGTCTCTCTGTCTCTGTCTGTCTGTCTGTCTTTCTCCCCCTCCCTCCCTCCCTCCCATCACCCCCTCTCTGTCTCTCTGTCTGTTTCTCCCTCGAACGCTTTATCTCTCTCTTCCCTCAACCCCTCTCTGTCTACCTATTTCTCTAACTCTCTCTGCTGACTAACCTACTTGCTTATGTACTTTATTCCCCCTCCTTCTCTTTCTCCTCTGTCTCTGTCTCTGTCTCTCTTTCTCTCTCTCTTTCTCCCTTTCTCTCCCTCCTTCTCTCTCTGTCTCTGTCTCTTTGTCTCTGTCTGTCTGTCTGTCTGTCTGTCTGTCTGTCTGTCTGTCTCTCTCCCCCTCCCTCCCTCCCATCATCCCCTCTCTGTCTCTCTGTTTCTCCCTTGAACTCTTTATCTCTCTCTTCCCTCAACCTATCTCTCAACTCTCTCTGCTGACTAACCTGCTTGCTTATGTACTTTATTCCCCCTTCTTTTCTTTCTCCTTCTCTGTCTCTGTCTCTGTCTGTCTCTCTCTGTCTCTGTCTCTCTCCCTCCCTCCCATCACCCCCTCTCTGTCTCTCTGTCTGTTTCTCCCTCGAACTCTTTATCTCTCTGTCCCCTCAACCCCTCTCTGTCTGCCTATCTCTCTAACTCTCTCTGCTGACTAACCTACTTGCTTATATGTACTTTATTCCCCCTCCTTCTCTCTCTCTCTCTCTCTCTCTCTCTCTCTCTCTCTCTCTCTCTCTCTCTCTCTCTCTCTCTCTCTCTCTCTCTCTCTGCCTCTGTCTCTCTTCCTCTGCTTCCCTCCCTCTTTCTTCCCTCCCTCCCTCCCTCTTCTTTCTCTCTTTCCCCCCTTTCTCTACCATCACCCCCTTCTCTGTCTGTCTGTCTTTCTCCCCCCCCTCTCTGTTTCTCTTTTTTTGTCTCTCTCTGTCTTTCTGTCTCTGTTTCTCTCTCCCCCACCTATTTCTCTCCTTTTCGCCCCCCTCCAAATCATATAATGAGGCCCTGAAACACAAATAAACAACTGCTCTGTCTTTTAAGGCCCTCCAATGAGATCACTTGGTTGGATACTGACTTACTCATTGCCTAAATATGCTAAAAAATGTGAGTAGAATTTGGAGACTCAAGACTTCTCTAGACATCACTCTTCAAAACAATTCTCTCAATAAAGAAAGGGATTTTTACTGATTTAAAAGATTCATAATATGATAGATTCTTGGAACTGAAATGAACCTTGGAAGTCATCTTGCTCAATTGAATAAAAGTTTGGATTTTCTCTTTATTTTTTAAGCCCTTACTTTTTGTTTTAAAATCAATACTGAGTATCCCTTCCAAAGCAGAAGAGCAGTAAGAGCTAGACAAATAGAGTTAAATGACATGTCCAGGGTCACACAGCCAAGAAGTGTCTGAGGTCAAATTTGCCCTCAGCACCTCCTATCTCTAGGTCTAGCACTCTTTCAACTGAGACACCCATCTGCTCTGTAGATTTACTCTTGAATCTCAGGTTTGGATTTGGGGACAGATGGTCTAGATCAGACTCTATTGCAACTTCCACATTTAGCTTTGTGACCTTGGACAAGTCACTTTACTATTCTTAATCTCTGTTTTCCCCTCTGCTTCTTTTAAGCTCCAAATCAAAGATCCTAGGATCTTGGGAGAAAGAAATACCTTTGAAAGAGAAAGAATTAAACTGAATTTGAGGAGGGAACAAATGCTATGCTTTAGTGTATCTTGCCATGTGAGCACTTGAAATTATTCTGGGAATGCTGGTGCTGCTAAATACTATTAACTTGTTTACATTCTGCAGTTTTTGAGAAGTAACAGACCAATGTTGTAATCAGCCTTTGCATTCATTTACCTGTCCATGAAAGTCACAAGGGTAGATAAATTCCATAGTTGGAGGACTTAGAGAAATCCGAGAATCATCTCTCTTTGCTTTTATCCCATCCTCCCTTACGTTATTTTATATTTTTCGTGGACAAATGGGAAGTTTGGAAGCCTATACATTAAAAAAAAAACTTTCAACAGTCACTTTTTGGAGCCTTAAGAAACTGCATTTGAGGAAAAATCACATTTATTTGGATTTGTCTTTTTTGGAGAATTTAGTAAAGTTGTTAATAATTTGTAATTCTTTCTTTTAAAAGTGTTTATTTTTATGTTTCCACCACTCATCTACTGAGAAATTCTTCTTCATAGACCTGTTAATTGTCTATATAGCTTAATATGAGAATTTGGATACAATTTTTTCTGTATTTGACCCTTCTTATGCTCTATGCATCAGTTTTGTTGTACAGAGGTTTTACAGTCTTGTACAATCAAAATGTTCATTATCTTCATTATATTTTTAATTGACCCTGCCATTAGTTTGGTTAAGAATACTCTTTTTATTTACAGCCTGTGAAAGGCGTATAATTTCCTTTTCTTCTCATTTTTTTCATAGTATGATCTTTTAATATTCAGGTCACATATCTCTTTGAATTTATTATTGAATACAGTATAAAAAGTAAGTCTAAACCTAATTGTTACCAGATTGCTTTCCAGTTTTTCCAATAATTCTCATCAAATGAAGAATTCTTTCCTAAGTAATTTATGTTTTCAGGTTTATCAAACACTAAGTTATTGAGTTCATTATTTGTGGTTTTTCCTTGCCTATCTGTTATATTGATTTACTTCTTTATTTATTTAACCAGTACCAAATGGTTCTAGTGATCACTACTTAATAATGTAATTTGATATTTTGAAGTCCTAACTTTATTTTTTCTAACTTTTTAATTATTTCCTTTATAGTCTAGGTATTTTGATACTCCAAATGAGTTGTTATTTTTTTGTGTTCTATAATGTATCCCATTGATAGTTTGATTGATGTAGCTTGAAAACTATAACTTAGTCTTAGTTGTGTTGGATTGACAAAGCCTAACAATGAGTGCTGAAGATTCTTCCAGCTCTTTAAGTTGTTCCTTATTTCTTTCAGGAATTCTTTGTAACAAACTACAACAATTTTGTGTGCTCCGGGCAATATATTTTGTGTCTTGTGGTTATTTTGAAAGAGAATTCCTATTCTATTTTTTCATCTTGGATATTTTAATTATAATAGAGAAATGCTATTAATTTTTGTAGGTAGCCTGCAACTTTGCTGAAGCCATTGTCTCAATGAGCATTCTTGATGATTGCCTAGGAATTAATTCCTAAATATACCATCATGCTTCCATATTGAAATTCAAGCTCTTTGAAGGAAGGAACTGTGTTTTGGGGGACTTGTTTTTGTATCTGCAGTGTTTAACTGGACACAAAGAAGTTATTTAATAAATCCTTATCTATGTACCAACTAACCTTCTGCATTCAAATCAGGGTTGGATACAGTTTAGAAAAATGACTAATAGTTTCAAATAGTGAAAATTTGACCCAATGGTAATAAAAATATTTATTAAAACATAAAAGTCATTTCTCTCTCCATGATATCTGTCCTTTCTCTCTATGACCCTCTGATCCTATATCTAGCAAAAATACTTTGATCAATCTGTATAATAAGTCAAACAATCCTAAATTGAGCTGAGATTATAATCTAATGGAGAAGACAACAATGGTGTGTATTTAAGTGGATATATGCATTTGTTTTTATCAACGCTTTGTTTATAATTGATGCCACTATAAAATCAGGTACAAGGGGAAGATGATGAAATCCATGTCAAAGTTGCTGATTATGATGATGACTGTGGTGGTAGTGGTGATAGCTATAAGAGCATTGATCACTTTATTTTACTTTTTGGTCTGCTTCTGTGATTCCATCTGGCTAAGGAACGGTTGGTGTGGAAACCCCCTCCACCAATACATATCAAAACCTACTCTGCAACCTCAGGTCTTAAAGTGTCATAGTGCCTACTGTAAAAATGGAGATTTGAACCCTAGACTTAAATCCCCAGAAGTCCTTGGTATTTCCCATAATTCCCTATAATCTCACCTGAGTCTCCACCCGGGGTGAGATCATTATTAGTATTTAAACTGATAGTAATGCCTACCTCTCCCTCTTCTATGCTCTGCTCTTCCATTGCAATGATGTAGTAAGTAAGCTAAGTAGGGGGTTCTGAATGGGCTAATCAGCTGTGGGCACAAATGTGGTTTTATTTTGTATCCTTGATTTCTTTATTATTTTGTATCCTTAATTTTAATAATCCTTAATAATCCTCAAAAAATATAATACTTTTAGTAGAGAAATTAATTTAATTTTTATACTACCATTCATGGAACAAATAAAATAACAACCTTTATTTTTTTTAAATATATTTTATTTGATCATTTCCTAGCATTATTCATTAAAGACATAGATCATTTTCTTTTCCTCCACCCCCCCACCCCCCATAGCCGACGCGTAAATCCACTGGGCATTAGATGTTTTCTTGATTTGAACCCATTGCTTTGTTGATAATATTTGCATTAGTTTTATGTTTTAGTTTATTAGTTTATTAGTTTATTTGCATTAGTGTTCATTTAGAGTCTCTCCTCTGTCATGTCCCCTCAACCGCTGTATTCAGGCAGTTGCTTTTCCTCGGTGTTTCCACTCCCATAGTTTATCCTTTGCTTATGAATAGTGTTTTTTTCTCCTGGATCCCTGCAAATTGTTCAGGGACATTACACTGCCACTAATGGAGAAGTCCATTACGTTCGATTATACCACAGTGTATCAGTCTCTGTGTACAATGTTCTCCTGGTTCTGCTCCTCTCGCTCTGCATCACTTCCTGGAGGTTGTTCCAGTCTCCATGGAATTCCTCTACTTTATTATTCCTTTGAGCACAATAGTATTCCATCACCAACATATACCACAATTTGTTCAGCCATTCCCCAATTGATGGGCATCCCCTCGTTTTCCAGAAAATAACAACCTTTAAAGATATTCAGGTATCCCTTCCACACTGTGGGAGTTAGAACTGCAATGCCTCCATGATCTGGAAAATCCACCTAAAATTTTTTGGACCTCCCTTCAGATCAGAGAAGTCTTATTTTTTGCTTTTTCTTTTTTGGGGTGTTTATAATAGCTGATGAACATTTATAAATTACTAAACTTTTAAATATATCTCTACATTTTTAGCCTTTGTGTATCCTCTGCTTGCTTTTTTGTTCCTTTTGCAAACTTTAATTTTATTTATTTTAACTTTAAATAAGAAATTATCTATATATTTATGATATTAAAAGACAAGATATGTTGGTATTATATAATCCTATATGTATGTTTTATGCTTTTCTGGTTTCTGAACCTTTTCTGGATCTTCTGTATACATATATACATGTATATATAAATGTACATATATACACATGTATTAGCATATATGTTATATATACACATATATATTCTTATCTTCATCATTAGATATTATCAAAAGTGATTGCACCTTGAAAAGATCTGTGCTTTCATGCAACAAACTCTTGAATATTGAGATTCCAGGAGCTCATCTAGTCCAAGTTCTTCATTTTCAACTATGCAAACATGTATTTAAGCACCAAATAGTCTAAGCTCATTTGCAAGAAGACAAATGAAATTTGTGACTTTCCCAAAAGAATGTAACTGTGAATTTTAATCATATTTCAAGCATATGCTGACTTTCTCTTTTCCTTCAAAAATCTAAGAGAATAGTCTATGAATGCAGCAAAGGTATTCTATATCAAACAAGAAAAATCAGGTTTTTTGTCCAGACAAGTTTCTAAAGTGGACCATGTTTATATGGCTACTTACAAAAGCGGTGATGAAAATGCAATATGCTATTTGTTGAGTTTGAGAAAGCATTTTGACTTTATAGAACATATTACTTCCTCAAGGATTCTCCTAAGAAATAGTTTTGCCCACAATATATACATACACATATATTATATATAGATATAATATGTTATTGTACAACAGAAACTACTCATACTGACTTTGTTAATTTATCTGCTGAGTAACAAGTACAGCATTGAATAAGGACATCTATATTGACCTAAAATAGTTACTATTATCATGGAAAGTAACTTCAACAAAGCCCAGAGAAAAGGCTTTCCTGTTAATGCTTGGTTTCTTCAGTGCTTTCCCACAGGACAAATTATATTCTTCCCCCTAAAACATTACAAAGCCTCATCTGTAAAATATTCAGCAATAGGAAAAAAATTGCTCTAAACACCCACATGAAAGATATACCTGTATTTTAAACTTGGAAAATCATCCACAAATAGGAACATTTCCTTGCAAAAAAAGCCATCCACATTGAAAAATAAAATGATTGAAAGCCACTTATTACCAAGTTTTATAAAGGTAATTGGAGAAGAAAAATATGGTATATATGGTAGAATGGAAAGAGTCCTGATTATAGAGTTAGACAACCTGGTTCAAATCTTTCCTGCCATGGTTACCACCTGTGCCACCTTGGGCAAGTCTTTGCTTCCCTGGTTCTTAATTTCCTCAACTGTAAAATTAAGTTGGAGTTAATAGTTTCTAAATTCCCTTCCAACTCTAAACCCATGACCTCATGATCATAGATTTGTCTAAGCCTTCATTGCTAGAGAGTTCCTTTAGTAGCCCATAGGTAATTCTAACTTGGGCCAGGTCCAAAAACAGATTATGACCCAAATCAAAAATTGTGCAGGAAGAGGAAATTAGACTGTAGGGATAACTAAGCTGTATTTCCAGCGATTACTAAAGTTTGCCCCTTTAATCTCTGTATTCTGTTGCTAATATGATCTGGGGGAGAATCACATAAGATTGCATTCTCAGGTCAAAAATTATAAGCAACTTACAGGCAATGGAAAGACATCTAATGGGGAAACGAAGGGGTAAAAGAATGTTACTACTGATGAAAAGACATTCTCAAATGTTTGTATGGTAAGGAAATTGATAAATTAGCCTTTTAGCAAGAATAAGGGACAAAAGATGCATTAGAAGCATAACAGAAAAAATATAGGGGAAGCAATGGATAAGAATTACACAGAATGAGAAAACATAGAGGCATTATGAATAGCACTACATATTAATGTGGGACTTCCATCAGTGAAATCCACAAAAGTAACAAATTAATGTTGTTTATTCTCTTTACAAATTTTAAAATTTATTTTTATTTTTTTAATTAAAAAATTCTTTTCTCATATGGTAGAATTAATATTGTATATTGGTTCCAAGACAGAAGAACAGTAAAGGTTAAGCAATGGGGGTTAAGGGACTTGCTCAAGGTCACAAAACTAGGAAGTGTCTGAGGTCAGATTTGAAGACAGTATCTCCCATTCTTGGTCTGGGTCTCAATTCATTGAGCCACCTATGTGCCCCTGTTTTTTTTTCCTCTTTTAAAAAAGTACTGATAGAATTTACCTCCTGATGTATAATCCAACCCTTCCATCATTTATTTCTTCCCTACAGCAAAGACAAATATATAATGAAATCTAGCAACCACAGCAACCTTTTTGGACAAAAGACATTTCACGCTGAACCCACCGTCCCCAAACTTCTCTCTTCTCCAGGACTGAGATTGATCATTGTAACTCATCAGACTTAAGTTACTATTATTGTGGTTCTGTTTTTTTCATATTGTATCAGTTCATCTAAGTTTTACCATGTTTCTCTGATTTGCTCACGTTTGCTTGTTTCTAAGTTTATTCCATTATATTTTCATCCTGTATTTGGTTCAGGCATTCCCAAATCAAAGCTTTTTTTTTTCTTGTTAGATCAAATTATTTAGGCTTCATGATTCAATATAAGTATATTTAAAGACCATTTTGTGTTTTGAAAGAACTTTGAACCATAAAGGTCCAAAGAGACCAAAGTGACCGAGCTTTACACATTCTACCCATTTTTCTTTACTGTTTTAATAATGTATCTAAATATCTATGTGTGTTCAGCAATATTGCTTTTGTCAAAGGGATGATACTGTCAGGTATAAATGGCACAATTACAAACACTACAGGAGCTGAGTTGTTCATTCAGTTAAAATGCAAGTGTTTTCTTTGCACTCATCCTAATGCACAATGCAAAACAACTAGAGCATCTTATTTTATTCCCTGGTGGGAACTTATACACATCCCATCACTGCATAATTTGGTATGTTGAATGTCTTCTAGTAGGATGATTCCCTGGGTCTGGAGATTCTAGAAAACTAGAATTCCACAGAATGGAAGTGGCGTGCTTCTAGCATACTGTTTAAGAAAACAAGTTACAATCTTGGTAAAAATTAGATCTTAGAAATTGTGCTAAATTAGAGCCAGTATCTCTGGACATCAGTTATTCACCTAAAAACATGCCTAATTGGAATTTAGTAGGTGTTAAACTGCATAGTAAATAGAAGGTTGGATTAGAAGTCAGGCTGAACTGAGTTCAAATCCTGTCTCAGACACTCAGTAGTAGTGTGACTCTGGGTGAGTCACTTAACCTGTCTGCATTAGTTTTCTTCTTTGTAAAATGGGGGCAATAGTAGCACCTATCTCCTAGGGTTGTTGTGAGGATCAAATGTGGTAACTGTTACAGAGCACTTTGAATACTTTTTTTAAACTCTTACCTTCCGCCTTAGAATCAATACTATATATTGGTTCCAATACAGAAGAGTAGTAAGGGCTAGGCAATGGGGGTTAAGTGACTTATCCAGGGTCAGACAACTGAGATGTGTCTGTTGAACATTTCTTCTTGAAGACATCTTCCTGAGTCCAAGACTGGCTTCACATACTTATTAGCTATGTGATCCTGGCTAAGTCACTTAATCTCATTTGCCTCAGTTTCCTCATCTATAAATAAGTTGAAGATGAAAAAAGCAAACCATTCCAATATCTCTGCCATGAAAACCCCAAATAGGCTCACAGAGAGTCAGACATAACTGAAACAATTGAATAACAACAAATGTGCCAGGCACTTTGCTAAGCTCGTTTACAAATATTATCTCAAAAATTCAGTGAGTTACACTATTATTCCCATTTTACAATTGGAGAAATTGAGACAGAGTTTAAGTGACTTACTCAGGATGACATAATTAGTAAGTGTCTGAGACTGAATTTAAACTTCAGCTTCTTGACTCCAATCCCAACATTACATACCATCGTACCACTAGCAACCTCCACTATCATCATCATCATCATCATCATCATCATCATCATCATCATCATCATCATCATTTTTTCTTGGCATGTTGATTTCCATGGAAATGTATTTTGATATGAAATCCTTATTATGGACAGAATATCAGCTTTTATCCATATACTACCATCAGTGCAATCCTTCTGTAATTATGATGATAAAAAGTAAACTATTGACCTGCACTTTTAAGAAGGAATTTTATTTCCGAGGAAAATCAAGAGAGATTCACACACTTTGAGTATCATGTGTTTTCTTGTGATCTCTATTTAGTAATTCAGTAGCTGAAGAAAAAAGGCTTGTGTCATCATATGAAGACATCAATATTCATGTAAACAGTTGGGTGGGTCTTTGTAGGTAGGATAATGAAAATCTGCAAATTTGTTTAACCAAAGATAAAACAACCTAATTAAATGTTAGTCATTAATAATAATCTATTTTTATAAGAAATCACAAATGATAGAAATCTAGCCCAGACAAAAAGGAAGCAACACTCACAGTAGGAGATACTCTTTGTTTTTATTAATTACTCTTTCAGGAAATGACATTTACTGAGAAAAATAATGGATCATTTAATGGAATTGAAAAAGGCCTTTATGATTTCTACAGGGTTGAAGAAATAAGCTAACTTATCCCAACTATAGTTGAAGCTGGGAATAAGATATTTTACGTTTTAGCCAAATTTGTTTACATCTGTGGGCTTGTAAAGAAGACACAGGGAACAAACTTAGAGACTCTGTTTAGGAAAAAAAGCATCTTTTGGGTTACTGTTTGGAATTTTTGAATCACAAAAACATAGGATATTTTATGTGTTTTATGGTTTACCTATAGCAATTCTTTGGGTCGAAAAAAGACATCTTTGTGAAAATGTACTGCAATCTACAGAGCCAATTTCTAAAATATTTAGGAGGACAAGAAGGCAATTCGGAGCAAGATTTTAAAAAGCCAAACTGCAGACATTTCACAAAAACAGTGCTTAGTAATTCCACTAAAGAAAATATAGTTTCTGTTGCAGTTTTAGTAGAGATCCCCTTTTCTCAAAATTCACTTTGAAGGTTTTAGGCAATTTAAAACATGACTTTCATCTTAGTAGGTTCATTGTGGAACTGGATGTCCGCCTTATCTTCTGATTCATGGGTAAACAATGCTGAGAGGTGAGTTAAGACTGAAGCCTGAACTATTTAGACCTTTACTCACTGTTATTCTTGTATTTGATTTTCATGGATATATGACCAGTTGCACTCCAGCAATGAAAACAGGGGTATCATTCAGTCATTGCAGTCATCTGAAATATAACCAGCAACCCCAAATGTCATTTAAAAATGGCTCTTTGGCTATTCTTAATAGAGATAAGGGATGTTTACATTTCTAGTGCATGCCCCAATAACAAAGGTAACTAAAACACTCTTCTGGTGCCTCATGGTGGTTTTAAGGTGACTCTGGGTTTTCAAAGACCATTTCTAGGATTTACCAGACTTGAAAAACATCATCTATGAGTCTCATAATCAAACAAATATCTGTTGACTGGATTCTAGCCAGATTAAATTTAAGGGTGCTCATCAAGGATAATATAGTTTGGACCAGAGCTATGCAGTACATCATGAAGGGGCTAAAAGCTGTATTCCTAGGGAGAGTAAACATAGAGACAAAGTAAGAGGTGTTTGAAGTACTGAATGGGAATAGTATAGTCAAGAACTAAGACTTCTCAGACCTGTTTTTGAGACAACTTAGGGAAATTGTGCAGGATTTTTGATGATCTCTAGTTTCTTTCTGTAATCAAGATCCAATTTTTTTTTAATGTCAGTATACTTCTGATAATGTTTTATACCTGTGATTCATGGAATACTTTAAAGAATTAAAGGGCAATGGGGAGGTATGCGATGGGCATAGCTTTACTTCAGTGTATCATCAACAAGAATTGCTTGATTAAAATGGTTTAAAGGGTTGGATAAGGGAGCTTATGACTCGATGTAGAGATGGACAAGTCATGCAGAGAGAACTATGGATAGTATTTCACTGTCATGTCATGTCAAGAGTTCTAGGGAAAAATCTCTAGCATGTTGCATGGATTTCTTTTTAAGGATTTATAATAGGACACGGATGAAAGTTACCCAGATGGAGATAGTGTGAATGGTTTGTGATCTCCCTCCAGCCTAGTGAGGTCACACATCTACAGAAGGACAAAAATATATTCCAGAGCTATCATTTGAAGTTCTTGTTTTTCATTCAGATTTTTGAAAAGGAACTCCATTATGCCCCCAATTTATCTGTCTGCCTCCAGAAACATCCTTGCCATCATTCATCCTTCCTGCCTCCATTCATTCTTCTGGGGCCTCAATCACTTCACAATGACTATTGAGAAAGATTATTCTATTTAATAATAATAAATACTCTAAAAGATACCTAGGACCTGTACATTTTAGCAAGTAGTTTTTTATGAAATGTCATGGTCATGCAAAAATGAGACATGTTCTTGCCAAAATTCTGTTGGATAAGTCCTGCCAAATTAGCTGGGCTGACCCTCATGTGCTAGTCCAGTTGAACATGCATATTCCAATCTAAGCCTTTCCAGTTATAGTAAGATGTACCAGAGCTTGTACTCTTTTGGTCAAACTCCAGAAGCCAAGATCATCTCCTTACTTAAATAGAGCAGGACTTTAGTGGATAAATAATTGCAATTATATTAATATTATCTTAAATTTATTTTTCATACTTCATAAAATTTTAACATACTTCCCTTCCTATATTGAAGAATACAAAAACGAACCTGACCTTTTAGTAGTCCACTCTCTTTCTTTCTTTTTTCTCTCTCTCCATTGTTATCTCTATCCATCATCTATCTACCACTTACCCCAGCCCTATCTATCTGTCTACTTCTCTTTTTCTCTATCTATCCAGTATGTCTCTCTATCTATCATCTCTTACTTTCATCTATAATCTGTATTTCTATCTGTTATCTATATAGCTAATCTAAACATTTGCCACTTTAGATGGCATGAAAACATATGGAAAAACAGCAAAGGAATTTTTTCACACTTTTCCCCTTGCAGTCTAATAATTCGGTCTGAAAGAGAAGTATAGGCATGGAGAGATAAATAAGAAGATGAAAAGTTGTACTACTTGACTGTTAAGAATTGAAAGCTATACCAAACGTAATCAGAAATATACTTTTTCAACTTTGTAAATGGAAGCACATATTTAGCTTTTGATCCCAATGATATGTGGCTATTTGTCCATTGTTGACTTGTGGAGTGGTATGAGTCCAAATGCATTGTGATAGATTTTAGTGGTGACTTTTTCTAAAACCTCTAATATTTTAAAAGGTGACTATTGAAGAAGACATCTTTTTTTTTTTACCACAAATGTGGTCAAACTCTATGGAAACAAGTTTTGGACAAAAATGAATAGTTGCAAAGAAATGAGTTTTTACATCCTACATCCTTTGGTGGGTTCTCCTCTTCTGCAACTGATTTGCATCATAAACTCTTTCTGAACTTCAAAGGACTCCCAAGTTCCGATAATTTCTCCAGGGAAACACACACAAGAGAAGTTTGTTTTTTGTTTTTTTTTTTTCCGTTAGGTGTGGAAAAAAAAAAAAAGAGTGCAAATTGCTCAGGAAGTGACCTCCTAATCATCTCACTTATTCAACAGTTCCTACAATAGAACATTAATAAGTAAATCTAGCATGAATTCCATTTCCTACTAAGTACAATTGAACAATAGGTTTGGAGTTAGAAGAGATCTTGTAGCTCATAAAGTTAAAGAAACACTGAATTTGACAGTTGAAAAAACATCAGAGACTATTAATCTAGCTCTCTCATTTTACTGAGGAGGAATCAAGCCTTGAAATGTTATAGTATTACTCAGAATTAGTAGCAGAGCTAGGATTTGAACCCAAGTTCAATGAATCTAATTCAAACATACTTTCCACCGCCATGCAAATTGAGTTTAAAGATGACTGGGCTTAGAAGAGGAAGAAGAGAATTAGGGAAGGGAGTGACTGAAGAGTGCTGACAGTTGTTCATTGCATTGGAGATTTTTCTCAACTATTGGAAAATGAGTTTACAGCATTTAGAAAATCAAGAATATGGTATTCCTAATGAATATACATTTGAGGTGGCATTTCCGTAATTGATGAGGATAAACTCAGTTAGTAGAACTCATTAATTTCTAAATTCTAAATGATTTGCATTTGCAATGACTCTTTCCTGGCTGAGTAGCTTTCCTGGTAGTACCCTAGCATTAGACTGTCTCTTGAATTTTTAAACTGACTTATTAAAAGAAAAGACTTGAGTGAGAAAAATCATACAATTACCAAGCCATCCTTTCCACTTACTATTAAGCTAACAATGTAAGCCTAATATTTAATGTTATTAACAATATCCAAAGTCAAAGGTTTGCGATTAAATGAGGGATACAAAAGAATGGCTATATTTAAAACATCATTTAAATTTTTTTCAGAAGAATGCAAATCAAAGGCTGGAATAAAGCCCAAGAGGAAATTTTATTTAACCATATTTGAATTTCCTTTCAGTTCTATTTAACCCTCAGGTTTTCTTCCTGATAAACTTTTGCCCTAGTGCCTGCTGTGCAGGGAACAATGAAGGAGCCACCACAGCTCCTGAAAATGTCTAAGTGCAGGCTTCCTGAGTCATTATCTTGCAGCCAACATAAGCAGCCAGAGAAATCTCCTTTTTACCACTCCCCCCTGGGAAGCCTGAGCAAAGCCTTCCCCTTGATGCCTTGTAGAGCGGAAATCGAGAACCAGAAGGTACATCCGTGTACATCATTAATGTGCTAAATGGGAAGCACCATTGCCATTGTCAATTAATGGGATTCCTTTATCTGCCTATACCCTTTCCCACCCAGTTTGGCTGAAGTGACATAGATTGAAGACTTCTCAAGGATTTATGTGGGGCATATTGCCTGGGATATAGGGCATACACATCTGGAGAATTTATCTCTGGGGAGTTTGTTTGGAAGGAAATCCATCTCCGGGTACTCGAAATACTTGAATTCACCTACATAATTCTATATTAAAATAAATGAATATTTGATTAAAATACAATAGTCCCAATATCCCTTTCCCCAAAGTAATCCTCCCTTATAATAAAAATGTAATCAAGAAATATAACTTCATATATTGATCATATCTAACATGTGCCTTATTCTGCATCTCTAGTCCATTGGGCATCCTGGTGTACAGCAGAGTCAGAAAGATCTGAGTTCAAATCAGACCTCTATCACTTACTAGCTAAATGACCCTGGCCAAGTCACTTAACTCCTGTTTGCCCCAGTTTTCTCATCCTTAAATTGGAGGTAATTAAAAAAAAAAAACACACAACCTATCTCTTAGGCTTGTTGGGAAATTCAAATAAGTTAAAAATTGTAAAGTGATTAACAGTGTCTGGCACATAATGTGTGCTATATAAATGTGCAATATTATTAATTATCATCTACTGAGAAATTAAATGTTTTATTCTATACTACATCAAAAGGAAAATTTAAAAAGTAGATGAAGTAGAGTTTGAAGATAAGAATTTAAATTTAGAATTTATAAATCAAATGTTGATTTCCCCTACATTAATAATTTCCAGAGGCAACCATTCACTTCCTATTTTTCCTATACCTAGTCTATTCCATGGTCACCTTATTCACCAGCAATAGGAGTATTAATTTCCTTTTCTGGATCAGAACTTTTTTAAATTTACCATTTAAAAACTTTACTACACAGGCTTGAGAAGTAAAGGAAGCAGGGTCAAGTTGGAACTTCTTAAAAAGAGGAAATTTGAAAATCTCTGGTCTTCTCCATGGTCATTAGAATTCTGGCATAACAAAAATCTGAACTAGGTTAAAGGGGAAACAAAGTTTTCTGGCTATTAGAATAATGAATAACAACAATTGCATGATGACATATGACTGATATATTAACCTTTCTGAAAAATGGGAAAATGATAGGACAGGGTGCTAGAGTCAAGATGGTGGAGAAGGTACATAGACCTGCCTGATCTTTGCCAAAATACCCTCTAAGTAATGACTATATAATGTTTCAAAATGAATTCTGGGGCAGCATAACTCATAGAAAGGTGGAATGAAATAATTTTTCAGCCCAAGGCAACTTAGAAGGCTGGCACAAAAGATCAACTGCCCCCAGGTGCAAGTGGAGCTCAAATCAGAATACCAAGGTAGGTCTCATTGGGCAACAGGAAACAGCTGCAAAGGTTTCATGAGCCCCCAGTCACAGGTGGTAAGAAGGATTGGACAACTGCTCAAAAGGAGATCACAGGGGTCCCTTTGCTAACTGTCTTGTTTCCTTGCCTATTCTGAGACCTAGGTAATAGTCCTGGGATTATGGTCTCAGAGCAAAGAGGAACACTAGCATACACCAGTACTTGCTGTCTCAGAGGAACAGAGGACCTTGCTCATAGTTTCAAGCTGGGAAAGAGTACATCTGTTTTTTACAGACCAAAGCATAAGCTGGGAGAATATTAAACAACTTTCCTTAGATCATGCCACCTTAAAAAGTGAAAAACTTATGGACCCCCAGAGCTAAGTCTAAAAGCAGCTGTTCAAAAAACCTGATGTTTGGAAGAGTGCTCCCTTTTACTATAGGAACAGAGCCCAACTTTAACAGTTTTTAAAGTTAATTTTTCAAAGACTTGAAAATGAGAAAACAGCAGAAAAAGAAACAGCATAGAAAGTTATTTTGGTGCCAGGTAAGTACAAAACACAAATCTGGAAGAAGATAACGAAGTCATCACTGCTGCATCCAAAGCCTCCAAGAAAAAAAATGAATTGGTCTTCGATATAAAAATAATTAATAAAGAAGCTCAAAAAGGATTCTAAAAATCAAATAGGAAAGGTAGAAGAAAAATTGGGAAAATTTGACACAGGGAAATCATGAAAAAAAGAGTCAGCATGATAAGGGAAAGGAAAAAATACTGAAGGAAATAGTACCTTAAAAATAGAATTGATCAGCTAGTAAAAGAAATACAAAAATCCCCTGAAAGAAGAACTCTTTAAAAAGAAGAATTGGCCAAATAAAAAAGATATGCAAAAATTCACTAAAGAGAATTCATTGAAAGGTAGAATTAGTCAAATGGGAAAACAGTAAAAAAAAAATTACTGTAGAAAAGAACTCTTTAAAAAGTACAATTGGCCAAGTGGAAAAGGACATCCAAAAGTACCCTGAAGAAAATAGTACTTTTAAAAGTAGAATTGAGCAAGTGGAAGCTACTAACTTCATGAGACATTAGAATACAATCAAATAGTGTAAACAGAATAAAAAATAAAAGAAAATGTAGAATAGCTCATTATAAAAATAACTGATCTGGAAAATAAATCTAGGAGAGAACGCCTATGAATTATAGGTCTTCCTGAAATCCATGATCAAAATAAGAGCTTAGACATCATATTTCAAGAAAATATCAAGGAAAACTGCCCTGATATTCTAGAATCAGGGAGTAAAATAAAAAAAAATGAAAGAATCCACCAATCAACTCCTGAAAGAGATCCTAAAAGTACAACTCCAAAGTATATAATAGTCAAATTCCAACTCCCAGATCAAGGAGAAAATACTACACAGTCAAAAATAAGAAATCTAGATATTGAGGAGCCACAATCAGCAAACACAATAGCTTCCACATAAAAGGATCAGAGGACCTGGAATATAATATTTTGGATAGTATAGAACTAGCACTTCAACCAAGAATCACTTACCCAGCAAAACAAGGTATAATCCTTCAGGGAGGAAAATGGGTTTTCAATGAAATCAAGGACTTCATACTTTTCTGATGAAAAGACCAGAGCTGAATGGAAAATTTGACTCTCAAATACAAGACTCTAAGGAATCACAAAAAGGCAGCTGTTAATTGGGGCAGCTATATGGGATTGATAGGATGTTTTGTGTTCAGATCTGGCCTCAGAAACTTCCTATTTGTGTGAACATGGGCAAGTCACTTAACCCCCATTGTCTATCCCTTACTAAACTTCTGCCCTCAAACCAATATACAGAATTGATTCTAAGATGGAAAGCAAAGGTTTTTAAAAAAGAGGACAAATTGGGGGCTATACTAATTAGAAGCCAAACACTTTTGAGGACTGAAAGGAGAAAGAAAAATTAGGAAGAGTTATAGAAAGTAAAAATAATGATGAAAAAAAATTATAAGAAGTCTCTAATAAAAGCCTCCTTTCTCAAATAAATAAAGAAATGAGTTGAAAGAATACAAATCATTCTCCAATTGATAAATTACCAAACGATATGAACCGGCAGTTCTCAGACAAAGTAATTAAAACTTTCTAAAGTAATAGGGAAAATGCTCTAAATCACTTTTTAATGATTTAGAAATGCAAATTAAAAGAAGTTACCGCCCCTCACCTATCAGATTGATTATTATGACAGAAAATCAAAATGACAAACTTGGAGAGGATGTGGGAAAATTGAGACACTAATGCACACTGGGTAAATTGTGATTCAACCATTCTGGAAAGCAATTTGGACTTATGTCCAAAGGGCTATAAAACAGTGCTTACCCTTTGACCCAGGAATACCATTACTAGATTTGTGTCCCAAAGAGATAAAAAATAAAAAGAAGAAGGACTTATATACACAAAAATATTTAAAACAGTTTTTTTTTGTGGGGACAAAGAATTGGAAAGTGAGGGAACACTCATCAGTTGGGGAATGTCTGGTTAAGTTATATTATATGATTAAAGTGGGATATTATTGTCCTATAAGAAATAATGAGCAGGAGGAGGTCAAAAAAATCTAGAAAGGCTTACATGAACTGACGTAGAGTGAAGTAAGAAGAAACAGGCAAATATGGTACACAGACTCAATACTGTACAATGAACAACTGTGAATAACAGCTATTTTCAGCAATACAGTGATCCAAAACAATGCCAAGGCACTCAAGATAAAAAAAAATGCCATCTGCTCATCTGCTCCAGAGAGAGAATTGATGGAGTCTAAATCCAGAGCAAAGCAAACTTTTTTCACTTTTTTTTTGTTTTCTTCTACAAAATGATTACTATGGAAAAATATTTTACATGATTACACATGTAAAATTGTTATGACATTTGCTTACCTTCTCAGCAGAGGTGTAAGGGAGGGATGGAGAGGCCTCAAAATTCTTTTAAAAATATGGGGAAACAATTTTCCTATGAAATTGAAAGGTGAAAATAAGATAAACATTTTTAAAAAGGAAAGAGAATAACAAGATAGGATATCCTTTTCTCAAATATTTTATACTATGATGCTGATTAAATAACTAGTCACAAACTCAGTCAACTTTCTGGATCAGTACTGAAACCCAGGAATCACAGTGCTGTGACACAAAGACAAGATAAACATTAAGTAGAGCTTCAAAATATCCTAGTAAATTTCTGGCATTGAACTGGCATTTCCTTCTGGATTTTCTGAGTCTTTCCTAGATAGTGTGAGTTTTGGATACTTCTATTTTCCTAGCTAATATTTGCTAGCACAGTGGTCATTCTTGATTAGAATCAGAAAGTTAAAAGTTACAAATATGACAAAAAATGAGGAAGATTATCTGCTTCTTGAACCTCTTTTATGGTCAGTTATAGTCTACAGGTGTCCTAGAAGATCAATTGTGAAAAGCACCTCCCTACTTTATGTTCTCATTTCCAAATATATTCCTGCCTGTTTCCTTTACTTAACCTAACCCTCATTTCCTTTTTGTTATTGTTCAGTTGTTTAGTCATGCCCAACTCTCTGTGCCCCCTTGGATCATAACTATCAATGGGGTTTTCTTGGCAAGGATATTGGAGTGGTTTGCCATTTCCTTCTCTGGCTCATTTTATAGATGAGGAACTGAGGTAGAGTTAAGTAACTTGTTCAAGGTTATAGAGCTAGTAAGTGTTTAAGGTCAGATTTGAACTCAGGAAAATACGTTTTCTAGACTCTTTCTAGACTCTAGAATCACTATCCATTGCTTTATCCACTGTACCACCTAGTTGCTGGTATCTCCCTATTTCATGCCTTTAAAAATCAAGTACTTCTTGAATAATGCTATTTCATTTGCTTTAAGTTAATCTTTAATGATTTTAATATGAACTTAGAAATTGGCTTGTGGGAAGACAGATTTTAGGGCATCTTTTTTTTTTTCAAGTGAATCAAAAGGTTTTTTTTTTTTAGGGATGTATAAACTGTGAGTACAATGAGCTCTTATGTTGTCTACATTTTTCTGTCAATTTTGTGATACTAAAAATAAAGTCTACTGTGAAATATTTAAAACAATTAAATGCTAATTATAATGTCTTCATCAAGAATAAGCATGAAAATGTTTAACTTATTCTCATCAAATTATTTAAATAAGAAAATAAGGCATGTAGGGCAGTAATTACTGATATTATCTCGATCATGTGTCATTTTTTTCTTTTTGATATAAAATATATCCAAAATTATCCCCAAGCCTCTGGAATTTCCCCCTACTTAATATATCTGGTGAATTGATGCCTCACTATCCTCATAGTTGTATCATTTTAGCAAGTATCTTTTTTAGGATGTATAAGTTCCTCTATAAATTGTTTTAAAGTTTTTTTTTTTTCAGGTGCGTTCAACTTTTTGGGACCCCATTTGGGTTTTGTTTTTGGTAAAAATATTAGACTGATTTGCCATATCTTTCTCCAGCTCATTTTACATATGAGGAAACTAAGGAAATATTGATAAAATAACTTGCCCAGGATCAACCAGCTAGCTAGATTCTGAGGTCAGATTTGAACTCACAAAGTTTTTGTTTTATGAGCAGATACAACTGATGTTTTCCATCCTACTTGTAAGATTTTTCAAATGAGTTTATGTTATAAAATTTTCTCTTGGCTTTTAAAACTATCTGCTTGGCAAACTAGTGTTTGCTGTTTAAGGTGCTATTGGTGCCCTTATTGTTGCAATTAGGTTATAGTACTTAACTTTTGGATGGAATTATTATAATCAGGATATTTCTTTTTAGCTAAGTTATAGTATATGATTATAGTGGAATATTTTTTCATCCATATACATTTTTTATTTCTCATAATGGTTTCAATAGATTAATTAATTTTAAAAATATTACTTTGTATCTTTCCCCCCTCATTTTTATTTCTGCTAGTTTTGTTCTAACCTTGATCTTTGCTATAAAAAGTTGATGGTATGATTATATATAGACAGCTGATTCAGGAATGATTCTCACTTCAGAAACAAGTTGTTGCCTTCCCATAAAAGGCCATCAATTTCATTTTGTGATATTCTTTTTTTTTCTCCAAGTACATAATAAACCTACATATATTGCCCTAAAAACTCCCAGTTGGAAAAAAGGTATCCTAACTGCCATTTCTGTGACAATGGAGTGAATTTTGATGGGCATATTTCCTGCAGTGTATTATTGTCCATCCTGAATGTATATTTAGAATTCTCTAAATTTTTACTACTTGTCTCCCTTTTTAAAGTCTCCTCTAATTTATCTCCTACATAGCTCACAAAAAGATTTCCCTAAACCATAATTTGGTCCCATCCATCCTCTGCTCACAAAGCTATAATGCACCTCTAATACCTTTATGATAATATTAAAAACCTCATTTGGCATTTAAAACACTTCACAATTTGGCTGTGGACTGCCTATTCAGAATTCTTATATATTATTCTCCTTGGTCCAATCAAAGAAGCACTTTTCATGTTAATTATGTACATTTCATCTCCTGCCTATGTGGATTTGCCCAGACCATCTGCTATGCCTGGAATTCACTCTATCCTTATTTCTGCCTATTAGAAAACCTAACTTCCTTGAAAGCTTAAGTATCATATAATACATAAGACGTTTTCTGGTCTTCACAGTTTGCCAGCACCTTGTCCCTGAAATTAAATATTCTCTTTTTATATACAAATTTACTAACCTGGATCCCATCTACTTCAAAACAACATATGATATGTTATATTTTTTAGCCTTCCTCCAGGGTTCTCCAGTGTCCTTTAGAGAATTTGTGGTATTGATGCTCTCTGTTATTAGCTTTAATTCCCACCTATGGTATTTTCTAAATTGTGGAAGAGTGGAAAATCCTGCACCCTAGTTCTATTTTGTCACTGTCTTTTACAAAGAAATATATATTTCAAAAGGCATAATCATGACTATATAAGCATTCTGTCTCTCTCTTTCTCAGGTAGGAGACAACCACCCTACACTTTTATACCTTTCTTTTGGAGGGAAAGGGGCTTTCAATGTGGAATCTAGATGCTCCCCAACTTGTAGCCTTCAATGTGGAATCCAGAAGTCCCCCCAACTTGTAGTCTTCAACATGGAATCTAGAAGCCTCCCAAATCTTAGCCTTCAACATGGAATCTAGAAGCCCCCAAACTTGTAGGGTAGTAAGTTTTCATGTTGACAAGGTAAGGTTAGTATCTCAGATCTTTTCCAAAGTTCTAAAACGAAAACTCCCTTTAGGCTTAGTGTCTCAAACATCTTGACTTCTCATGGATGTCTTGGCAGACTGTCTATCTGCAAGATTCCACCTAAAATCAGGGGTTCAAAGTGACTATTGTTGGAACTCTTGGTCTACTACCACTCCTCAGAAACTGGGAAGACCAAATAACAAAGGAGAAACACGAACATCCTTCAGGACCATTTCCCTGAAGTAAAAGAGGGAGCAAGGAAAAGAAGTCCCTCTTTCATCAGTTTATGATGGGATTGTGATCTTCACCCTTTGAATGCAGCAGGAAGATGAGTTCAGGAAAGAGAATGAGCAACTATCTTGAACTGCCCAATTTCAAAGACACATTGTCTGGTTATGGAGCCAAAGGAGGCTACCTCTACTCATGAAAAGGGAGGCAGATAACCTTCATGTTAGGAGATCTGGACAATCCTCTTTACACATATACCAATGCAAAGAATTTACATTCTACACTAATATTGGGGAAAATGCACATCTGTATAGGTTATTCCCCGTCCCTCACCTGAAGAATGCAGTCTCCCTTGGGGTATTTTTGTTTATATTTCCAAGCTCAAACAAAGAGCCTGGCACTTACTAAAATCTTTTTGATTGATGGATGGACTCATCCTATGAACTCTTTAGTTTTTCTACTTTTAGGCGTTCCACCCTTCCCCACTGCAATTTCCCTTTCATCTCACTTCTGACCATTGTTCACAAATTCTTAAATCCAAAAGGTGGAAAAAATGCCCCAGGACCAGATGATCAACACATTTTATCAGCACATATTTCCCTAATGGTTTTCCTTTCTGCCAAGCAATGGACCACGCTAAACACTTCTACAGAAAAGAGACCTTTATCTTGTACCTCTACCTCTTATAGAATCATGGTTTTGGCTCAGAAAAACTAACCTCTATCATCATATGTGAGAACCTGCAATGATATTTCTTAATTAGTAAATGTGATTAGCACAATAGTCCTATACAAATGTATCAATTTGAAAGGGACCTACACTAAGGCTAATCATAGATTCTCTTCATCATTAGAGTTGGAAGGAACCATTTAATCTTACCTCTACCATATACAAAAATCCTCTCTCTGACAAACCTGAGAGACAGTCATCTAGACTGTGCTTCAAGTCAGAAATGTCAAATTTTCACCTGCCAAAATTCCCAAACACTGCCCAAACCAGATTAAAATCTAATTGGGAAATATTTAACAAAAGAAAAATACAATAAACATAGAAGATATTACCATTTATGATTAAGTCAATATATATCCTCAGGGATCCTTATGTACTGCTTAGTAGTCCCCATTTCTACTTGAATTTGATACCCCTGTTTTAAAAGGGTCAGTGTAATCAGACTCACTATCTCCCAAATCAGATTATTCCATGTGTGGAAAATTGGGATTGCTATGAAATATTTTTCTTTCCAGTGAACCTAAATCTATTCCTCTTTACTTTCTACCCAGTATTGCTAGTTCTTTCTTTTGGGGACAATATGTGCAATTCTAATCCCTCTGGCTCATAGCAATCCCCCCATCATTTAGTAGTTTCTAATATTAATAAGGAAATAATCTCAAACAGGTTAAGTGAAGAATTGAGGTTTGAAATCGAGTCTTCCAATGCAAAGTTCAGCATGTTTATTGCTTATTAGATTAGTTAAACCTGGCTTTTCTCTGATGAGTCTTTCTTTTAGGTCAGAAGACCTAATAAAGTATTATTTTATACTATATACATTATAATATATATTATATTATTATATATTAAATGGGGACAAAAATTGAACAAATCATTAATGAATTCTCTAACAAAAAGTTCCAGAGTCAGATGCATTCACAAGTAAATTCTACAAAATATTTTTAAAAACCCAATTCTAATACTATATAAACTATTTGGGAAAATAGCTGAGAAAGGAGTAATACTAAATTCCTTTTATGACACAGATACGGTGTTGATACCTAAACCAGGAAGAAAAAAAAAGCAGAGAAAGAAAACAATAGGCCAATACCCCTAATGAATATTGATGCAAAAATATTATACCAATTATTAGCAAGGAGATTATAGCGATATATCCCAAGGATCATACACTATGACCAGATGCGTTGTATACCAGGAATGCAGAGATAGTTAAATATTAGGAAAACTACCAGAATAATTGACCATATCAATAACAAAGCCCACAGAAACCACATTTTTTATTTTAATAGATGTAGAAAACTTTTGACAAAAACAAAACAAAACAATGGGCACATAATAAGTCTCCACGAGAGTAACTTAAATCCTGGAACTTCAAAGCCCTTTCTTTTCCAGGAAGGGGAAATGTAGAATAAAGGCTATACATAGTCTTAAGTATACTACAGTATATAGTTATAGCAATAGTAAACAACTGACCTAGCTCATAATATGTTACTGTCAAACTTTAAATTATTAGTTAGGAATCTTTTTTCTTCATAATAAACAGGAGAAATCATATCCATGTTTGATAAGTTAAAAGGATTTTTTCCCTATTTAGGGTGTTTTTCCACCTGGTTATTTGAAACCTTTTAGCACAATCAATAAATATACATAAAAAGTGATTTTTTAATAGAAAGAACTTATTCCATTTTGGTGCAAAATGCAGCGATCCCATTATTTTAAAATCTTCTTTGCAAACTTTCATTGAATTGAAGTAACTAAATTCTCACCCTCAAATTTCCAACAGCATGCTTCAGATAAAATTAGCACAAAGGCAGTAGTATACTTTCTAACATTCACCTTTATGTGAAATAATAAAAAGCTGAATTTATAACCCATCTTCTGGTGTGCTCACATCAAATTCACTTCTAATTAGAATTCAAAGGTAAATATGTAGAACTTAATTCAGGATGAAAATGAGGAATTATTTGGCAAAATTAAATGTCTCCCTTGTAGACTAATGAAT
Source organism: Monodelphis domestica (assembly GCF_027887165.1). NCBI lineage: Eukaryota > Metazoa > Chordata > Mammalia > Didelphimorphia > Didelphidae > Monodelphis > Monodelphis domestica. The sequence continues at coordinate 49,644,195 of NC_077228.1, read as the reverse complement.
TTGCCATGTGATTAGATTTTTAACCATAATTGAACAGGATACAACATATACAATATCTATTTATAGACTGATTTTCAAGCATGCATCCCAAGGTAAATCATATAAACATAATTAAAATGAGTATTACTCTGAGCACACATTAGAAAATTAAAATCTATTACATTTGATTTAAAAGTTGTTAAAGATTCAAAGTCCCCTTTATCCCTGGAGAGGAAATTCCATCAATATAAATCTTGGGTGTTTTGTTTTCTTTGCTTGTAATAAGGGAATAAATACTGGAAATAGTTATCTGATGTTATAAACTTTCAAAATAGGTTTACCCCAATAAATTCAATGCCTGACTAGGAAGTTAGTCTACTCAACGGTCATGGATGCTTAAACCAATCAAAGTAACCCTTAGCCCACTGAGAAGAACGAACACTAGGTAAGCTCATAGAAAAGAACAAAAAAAAGATATCATTCTGTCTCTGAGGAAGTCTAATACAAGCCCTTATTGGGAAATAACAGGAGAAAAGGCAAAGCCAATAAGTAAAACATTAATTTATGCTACTGTATGATTTATATTTCCCCTCTGAATTTCATTGAAGGAGGGAACTCCTGTAAGAAACTTCCTTTCCCAATGTTGGTCAGTAACTCAAAAGCTTGGAGATTTGTCTAGGAAGTTAAGTGACTTGCCCAGAGTCATATAGCTAGGGAATATCTGAGGCCAGATTTGAATTCAGTGTTTTTAGATCCAAATTGGCCACTCTATCCACTGCCCTGCCTGGCTGATCTAGATGTCTAGCCTCCTTCCAGAAAGTTTATATAAACAGATTGCAAGTAACTACATTTCTTGGAAAGCAATATGCGGCTATGTTTTCTATTAAATCTCAAGCACTTTTGGTGTGCATCAAGTATGATAACAAATAAAGAACTCACAGAAAGCCTTAGAGCTCCAAAGGTTTGAAAGTATATAAAACACTTACATGAGGGGCAAATAAGTCAAATGGCTGTTTCTGAGCTAAGGATGGATAGTGTAAGCCTGGAGTGACCCTGACTCTGTAACTGGAAGCTCATATTGTAAAATAGGACAGATTTTCAAAGGAGTTGAAAAATGTGAAGGGAATAACTGGGAATGGTGTGACTTTGGGCCAAAACTACTTATTTCTATAAGAACATAGGATCATCACTTTTGAGCTAAAATAAACAGTAGATCTAATAAAACCTTATTTTGTAACAGATGAGGAAACAGAGATTCAAAAAGATTATATTACTTGCCCAACATCATAAAGCTACTTTGGAAAATTTGAACCCATGTCCTCCAGATCCCAGGTCTAGTGCCCTCTACACTATACCATGCTGTCTCTCAGATACTAGGATAGGACTGCTGATTAATAAGTTTGGAGATCTTGGGGGTCCCCTAGACCAGAGGTGTCAAACGCAGTGCACCAGATTAAAATGTAATTGGAAAATATTTGACAAAAATAAAAATACATTAGAATATAGATGATGTAAGGGTTTTTTTTCCTAACTCAATGAGGATCCTGTGAATATTCTTGTGTATAATTGAGTGCTCCTGTTTCTATCTGAGTTAATATTGCTCTAGTTCATTTGCACCTTCCACTTAACAGATGAGGAAACTGAGTCAGAGAGCTCAAGTGGCATTTCTAAGACATTCAGATAGGAAGGAGTGAAGGTAGCATTCAAAGATAGATCCTCTAGTTTTTTCCTCCTCCCCTCCCCCTTTTAAAATTCATTTATGGTAGTATCTCAGCAGCATCAAGGCTCTCTTAGAAAGCAATGTGATACAGTATTATCCTCCAGTTTTACCCCCCAAGGTTGAAAGGGACATGGAAAACTTGGAAAATGTTTCCAAGAATTTCCATGAAAATGATCCAAAGCTTTAGGCATCATTAAATGGGAAAAAAATAAAAGGAACTGAGATAATTCCATTTATAGAAGAGAAGGCTAAATACAGGAAGGTACACTATACAAAGGATGAAGAACATCTGTTTTGTTTATTAAGGAAAACATAGGAGAAAATGGGGTTAAGCCATAGGTTGAAGGATTTAAATTATCTACAAAGAAAAATTTCCTGAAGATGTGAGTTTCTAATCTCAGAAGGAATTGTAATCTCCTTTGGTGTCCTTTAAAATAGATGTCTCATTAGCCTGACATGTTGCAGATGAAGGCCTTTTTGAATTTAGAACAATGTGGTAGGTGACATTTGATTGACACTTACTTTATAATTCTGTGATTATTAAAACTTTCACATTGGGAGAATAAAACATTATTAGAAAGAGCACTAGGGGAATAAAATTATTTTAAAATTATTTTTCTTATTTTAAATTATTGGCATCTTTTACATCACCTTCATTCGAAAATATATTCCTCCTGTGCCCCAGTCCAAGTGAGCCATTCCCTTAAAACAGGAAAGAAAAAGACAAAAGTAGTTCAGTAAAACTAACCAGTACATCAGCTGAATATAAAAGAATCTGCAATATTCCATACCTAGAACTCTCCCCCTCTGGAAAGAAAGAAAGACAATACATTTCCTCATCTCTTCTTTGAAAATAATGTTGGCATTGTAATTATACATTTTTCACTTTCGGTTTTGTGACCTTTCATATTTTTTTCATTTCCAATGTTATAGTTATTTTGAATAGTATTTTCCTTGTCCTGCTAATTTCCTGATATAACAGTTCAAATAAGTCTTCTTCCCATGCTTCTCTGAGCTCTTCATATTAAGATTTCTTATAGAACAAGAATAATCCAACATTATTTCAAAACCCTCTGAATTATATATTTGTGTCTTTGTTTTTCTACTGCTCAACACTATTTCCATATTTTATCATTATCCTCAGTTTTCTGAGTGTAAATTGAAATTTCAGAAATCATACATCAGAAATTTATAAAAATATTTCATATCGTTTTTAATAGTTCTCAATTCTTTTATTTTTTGAGAATGATTTGTTCTAATATCTACTAGCCATTTATCCATTGAAGAATGGTTCTTAGTTTTAATATTTTTGCTTTTCCCTGTATAAATTATATATCTGATTCTTATCAGAGATAATTGATGCAACTTTCCCCCCTAATTAACAGCTTTACTTCTCATTCTATTTGCATTGATTTCACTAGTGAAAAAAAATCTCAATTTCATGTAATCAAAAACATCCATTTTAATTTTAATGGGCACCTCTATACCTTTTATGGTTGAGGTCATTTTTCTCTCCTCCCAATGCATATGAAAACTAGTTGAACTTGTTTCCTTTATCTTTATTTTTTATATTATGTTTTAAAATATTAAGTATTTTGATGTTTTTGCAATAGGCAGTTTAAGTTGTTCTAAAACATTAGTACAAAAACTATTTTCTAGTTTTTGTATCAGTTCTTGTCAGAGTTAATTTAAGTATTTTTTGTTCCTGAGGTTTTTGCACACTGAATTAATGACAACAACCTAGAGAATTTTTCTGATTCTTTCTTATTTACTCTTTTCCACCAATCTATTTTCTGTTATTCAAGAGATATCAAGTAATTTTTATTATTATTGCTTTATAGTACAGTTTAAGTCATGGAAGGGTGTCTTCCACCAATTCGTTGTTTATTATTTCCCTTGAGAATCTGGACATTTTTATCCTCCAAATTGATTTTGTTAGAATTTTGTGTAATTTTACAAAGGTTCATTTGATTGGTATAGCACTAAATATATAAATCTATTTAAATAGTATTGCCATATTCGTTAGGTTTGTGTGACCTAACCATGAGTGCTATGAATACTGCCACTTATTTAAACTATTAGTTTTTAAAAGAGGGTTTTTTTTTGCTTGTAATTATATTTATGTCTTAAGTGAGTCTTACTAGACTGCCTCCAAGTTATTTTATTTAATTTGTAATTATCTTGAGTGGGATTTCCCTTTTTTATTATTTTTTGCTTTGGCTTTATGAAAGTGCTGCTCATATTTGTGAATTCATTCAGTATCTTTCTACTTCACTTCAGATGGTCTTTATGTACTTCTGGTGACTCACTATGATACCAACTGTCTTCTGTGTATCTTAGGGCAGGGCTTGATTGTAGGAAGAATACCAAGTAATAATTGTTGTAACTGAGATAGATGAGAGGAGTGGAGAGAAAAGAGCAGAGAAGAGAGGAAAGGAGAAGAGGAGAAAGAAAGGGAAAGAAGAGAAGAGAAAAACTGAGAAAGACATGGACACAGAGAGACAAAGACAAACACACACAGAGAACATTTATTAAGTCCTTTATATTGTTATTCAGTGGTATCAGTCTCTTTGTGACTGTATTTGGGGTTTTCTTGGCAAAGAAACTGAAATCATTCGCCATTTTTTTCCAGATCATTTTTGTAGTTGATGAAACTGAAGCAAACAAGATTAAGTGACTTAATCAGGGTAACAAAACTAGTAAGTGTTTGAGTCCAGATTTGTACTCAGGAAGATGAATCTTTCTGATTCCAGCTGTAGCATTTTATCTACTGTACCATATAGGTTCCCTATTGAGTACTTACTATGGATTAGGTACAGAGCTAAATACCTGGACTAAAAATACAAGAAGGGAAAACAATCCCTACTCTCAAGAAGTTCATGTCATCTGGACAGTGGAATCATAAACAAGTTGGAGGATGGCTGGTGAGGTCAACTAGTCCAATGCTCTCATCTAACATGAGTCACAGAAAAATTAAATGATTTGTCCCAGGAAGATTATATGATGTTATTGCTGGACTTGGGGCCAGGACCTTAATCTTCATACTCCCAAGATTTTAGAATAGTGAATAGAGAACATTGGACTTAGATTCAAGAAGACCAGAGTTCAAGTCCTTCCTGAGATACAAGGTGTGTAACACTGAACAAGTCAGTTAAGCTCCCTAAGCTTCAATTTTCTTGTTGGCAAAATGAGGATAACAGGACCTATCTCACAAGGGTATTGCGAAGATGAAATGGTATAATGGGTTAAGCATTTTGCAATCAAAGTGCCATAGAAACGTGAGTTGATTCTGCTATTGCTACTGAGGATGACAACTACTAACTACTCTGCTGTCCAGGAAAGAAAGTCATTTAAGTCATTTAAGGTTTAGGGATATAATTTGCTTAAAAAATTAGAGCAATTCTGTGAGTCTGAAATTGTGCTCTTGGAATGTCAATTGGTTGACTATAAAGTTGTTGTGCAGAATGTTTCAGAAGTCAAACTTACAATCATTGCAGGATTATTTAGCCTAATTATCTCTGCTCTTGGATTCTACTCTTTTATCCAGTTTTGATCAGAAGGTGGTTACAAAGACAAAGCCTTGGAAAGGAAATTTTGTGCCTCAGGTAAAAATCCTTTGGGCTTGGGGTATGTGATGTAGTCATCTCCAACAACACTCTACCCAAGTTCTGTCCCATAAATTTTGGGCCAGAACCATGGTCATTCTATAGAAACAGAGAGAGAGGAGAGAAAGAAAATGAGCTGGGGAGAAGAGGGAGCGGGGAGAGAGAGAGACAGAGAGACAGAGAGAGAGACAGAGAGAAAGACAGAGACACAGAGAGAGACAGAGAGACACACAGAGAGACTGAGAGACAGAGAGAGAAGAGGAAGAAGAAGAAGAAAAAGAAGAAGAAGAAGAAGAAGAAGAAGAAGAAGAAGAAGAAGAAGAAGAAGAAGAAGAAGAAGAAGAAGAAGAAGAAGAAGAAGAAGAAGAAGAAGAAGAAGAAGAAGAAGAAAATAAAAGAGGAAGGACAGAGAGAAAGAGAAAGAAGAAATGAGAGAGAGGAGAAAATGTACAAATGCTGGGTACTCTGGTTCAGTTTTTATAGTTATTCTGCATGGGTCTGTTGTCCACTTAAACACTTTTAAAAGTCCATTGGTGTTGGCAACATGCCTGCTATAGGGAAGTATTCTTGACATCTGAAGAATCTTTTACCACCTGCTTTGACTTATAATACCTACTTAAAGTATTAAAGAAGCAAAAACCCAAGAGCAGGGAACCCCCATAAGAAATAACACTTTAAAGCTAAAAGTCAGAGCAAGGAGGATCCTAAATTGAAAGGAAGCATTTTTCTAATAGGTTTCTTTTTTTTTTCTTTCTTTAAAATATGAAATAAGATTTGGGATGATAATGTTAATGCAAGTGCTTTTAAATCCCAGAATGAAATTCGACTGCATTCTCTTATGTATTCCGAGGGAAGAAGGGGGAGAAAAAGTCTTTTGTTAGACCTTGCTTAGTCCGTCTTAAAGCTCTTTTTCAGTCAAAGTACAGCTTCTCATTAAGGGAAAAATGATTATTAACATCCTCATTTTGCTTCCTCTCGTGAATTATTTGCATTCCAAAATGTGCATGGCATTAGTTTCAGGGTAAATGCAAATATGACAGCGGGATTTCTCACCAAGCTCTTTTTTATTATTAGCTCTTTTTATGTACTTCCATTTATTATTCCCTCATCATTTTTCACATTGTATTAAAATGTTACATTTCTTAAAATAATAATATTTCTTTCATTTGGTAATTGTCTCAGCCCAGTCTACAACGGTCTACATCACAGAGCTTCCATCTATAATTTGGAGCGGCTTAGAGCAATTGTTGGCCCCACTTAGGGGAGGACCAGGAATTAGCTATCTCAGTAAGTGAATCCCCTCTCCCCCACCGAGAATGTGATTACTCCAGGTGAGGTTCATGGGATTGGGAGAGAGGGCAGAAGTGAGGGAAAATCTGCCGCTGTGCCTGCCTGCGGTATATTTACTGTCTGGGCCTTGAAGATAAATTAAGGTTCCCCCCTCCTCCCCTTTTTCAGCTTTGCGCGGAGGCCATCCCTGATGCATCTTAAGTATAAATACTCACATTAGCACTTTCTCCTAATGTCCTGAAATTATTTCATCAGAAACAGCTGGGTCATTGGTTGGCCCAACTTTGGTTCTAGAAGGAAAGAGTGAGATTGGAGGGTAGGTAGGGGCCATCCCAGAGTGGGCTCAGCTTGGTTTGAGCCCAAATGGATAATCAGTGGTATATTTTCCGCCAGGGTCTGGCTTGATAAACTGATTATAATTACTCTGTTTTTTTCCCTGGTCATATTAAAAAAAAAGGTAATAGATCTAACTAATAAAGGCAAACTAATAAAATCATTTGATCATGTTGATTCACTGCACTTCAGCATCTCCAGCATCCCTGTTGACTCATAAATTGTTGCTGTCAGATCCTTCTACAATTGTGACTTGAGGGAATGACTTACTTTTCTTCCTCTCTTCCCTTGTTACTGTCCATCATTTCAGAACTCCCTCTAAGAAGCCTGGAGACTAAGGAAAGCCCAAGGGAGGCTGTCCAATGGATCAGTTGACTGAGATTGTTTTTTTAAATGACATGATAGGGAGCACTTACAGACTTTGATTAGACTTTTATATTGGCAATACTTTATGTGTTACTAACTACAGTGTGTGGTAATGATTTCTCATAAATATAAGAAGAGATAAGTATATCCTTTGTTTTACAGAATATATAAAAGGAATATATTAACTTAGCTGGGTCCTGGTGGGCGGTAAGTGGGATGGGGGGGGGGGGGGCAAAGGAACTCTGTGTTAGAATCAGAGATGAAATGCCAGGATGGAGAGGAATCTGTTTAGACCAAGCAGTCTGCTGGGTAGGCACCTGCAAGTTTCACTGGTGGCAGTAGAGTGTGGCAGAGGTCAAATAGACATCCACTCTACACTGGAAGGGGAAGAATTAGCATGGAGGGTAAAAAAAAATACAATAAATCCTATGTGATAAGGAAGAACAGAACTGTAGTGTACCAGGTATATTAGCATCTTGAAGGTATGATTGGTGTATTGATATTGTATCTTATGTGTTCATATACCAGATTCAATGTCATGTTACTTATCGATTATTGTATTTTCAAATCTTCAGTGCAAGGGACAAAAGAATTCCTGAGTAGGACAGTATTTGTCACAGGGTCCTAGCTCCACCTTGTTAGACCACATTCCTTTCCAAGTCACATGTTTGATTAACCGGCTCCTCTTTGGTTATGGTAGATTGAGCCATTGTTAAAATCTATGCCATGTCACATGTTCATTAGTTACCTCCCACTCTACATTCCTAAATTTTCCAATAAAAGTTTTATGTAGAGCCCTCTCTCAATTCCATCAGAGGGGCAAGCACAATGGAGCCCATATTTTTTAACTCCTTGTCTCTGAGTCTTTATTCTCTCTCTCTCTCTCTCTCTCTCTCTCTCTCTCTCTCTCTCTCTCTCTCTCTCTCTCTCTCTCTCTCTCTCTCTCTCTCTCTCTCCTCTATCCATTTTCCCTCAGTTTCCAATCTCCTCAGGTGTCCACCCACAAAAATATTAATATGTAACTGCAGGAGGTTACAGGAACCAATCCAATCTAGTTAATAGCATCAATGAAAGAGAGACTGGTTCCCAGGCAGCAGTAAGGAGACGGGTGAGAACAAGGCAGGTGGAAAATGAAGTTTCACTAATAAAAGTTGGGAGAGGTATGGCAGTTTGCATGAAAAAGATCTAAGGCAGCGGTTCTCAACCTCTCAATTTGTAGCAATGAGAATACATAATGCATATCAGGTATTTACATTCCGAATCATAACTGTAGCAAAATGACAGTTTGGAAGTAGCCACCAAAATAATTTTTTGGTTTGGGGTCACCACAACATGAGGAACTGTATTGCGGGGTCACAGCATTAGAAAGGTTGAGAACCACTGCTCTAAGGGTTTGATTGGATTCTATGACCAATCCGAGTCTAAGAAAACTAATACAAATTTTGGTTGAGTTATAATTTTGGGGGATGTGTTACTTTCAATGGATAAGCAGGTGGAAGTCCCTATGAACCCTACCCAGGTTAGATCACATTTTGTAAGTCCTTTCCAATTCTGGGTGCCACTGTTTAAGGACATGGAAGAATTCAAGGGAGGGCAACCAGGGTGATAAAGGGTCCTAATATCCTCATAATTATACTTGACATTGACATGACATTCTAAAATTTACAAAGCAATTTATATCATCTCATTTTATCATCACATCAGCCCTAAGAGGCAGGTGCTATTTGCATTATTATTTTAATTTTACAGATAAGAGAACTGAGTCTCAGAGATGAAATGATTTGCCCATGGCCACACAGAGTACATAATTGAAGTGGGAATTGAACATAGGTCTTCTGGACTCCAAGTTTAGTACCAAATCCATTAGATCTTTCCACATGAAAGCAGTTTGAAGGAATTGGAAATTTTAGCCAGCAAAGACTTAGAATAAATGTAATGCCCGTGTTCAAGTAAAAATTGATGCCCTGTGAAAGAAGAATGAAACTTGCTCTCTGTGGCTTCAGAGAATAGAACTATATTAATGCATGGAAGAAAAGAACATGAAGTTATCTGCTTTATCCTAGACAGGAGAAGTCCAGTGAAGTTGACTGTCAGCTTTATCTCAGCACTGGACTGGGAATCAGGAAGAGGAGAAATCTAGCCTCAAACACTTAGTAGACGTGTGAAGTCACTTTACTCAGTTTCCTAATCTGTAAAATGAGCTGGAGAAGGAAATGGCAAACCATCCTGCCAAGAAAACCCCAAATGAAGAGTCAGACCCAACTGAAATGAATGAGCAACTACTTTCTCTCATAAATTGGTAAATGTAGTAAAGTTGTTAATCAATACCACTATTTAATAAAGAGTAGAATCACTTAAAAAGAAAGGTAAACTTTGAAAAAAATTAAACCTCCCACTTGGGCACCTTCAGACTCAAAAATGTGAATTTGACTGGAGTGAGGTGAAAGGGGTTGGCAGAGAAAAGAAATTAAAGAACTCCATCTGTAATTTGGATAGATTTAAGCACCGTAAGACACTCAAGACTTCCCCCACCACCTTCAATATGGAACTCTTCTGTTTTATTAACATTTAAAGACTTCTTAAAGCAGATTATCATCGGAGTACTCGGAAGTTAAGGGGACATCTGTATTTTGGGAAGCATCCATTAAATTTCACAGAATCTGAGTGGGTAGAGTGGAAGAAGCCATCTAATTTAATCCATTTTTACCTAGTTTAGCAGCAGTCTTGAGGTCTGTATAATCAAAACAAACAAATATAGGCCTGGGTCACTGACATGCTCTACTCAGAGGGACCCAGAAGAGGTAGAACACAAGGTCACTAACAGCAAAAGACCAGGTTTGAATCTGTACTTTATTCCTTCCCAACTGGGTAATTTTGGGGAAAAAAAATCACTGGGATTCTCAGAGGATGTTATAAAAAATGAGAGAGTGCAACCAACTGATTCTGAGGTTCTTCCAGCTTTAAATCCTATGCACAAAGTTATTGGCGGATAAAAATTAAGTGACTGGAGTGGGAAGGACTGCAGGCATCCCCCAAAAGATAATACCTGCAAATAGCCAAAAGTGGTTTAGGCCCTGTAAATAGAGCCCCAGTTTCCAGGAAGATTAAAACTGTAAATTGGATGGCATCAGCATAAATAGATTAAAGGATATGGAGACATATGCAAATAACAACAGATAGGAAAATGAAACAAAATATTTACATTATGAATAACTGTGTCTAACTTTGCCCAGTAATCCATCCTGTCTGGCTCCTGTTTACTTTTCTAATCTTACTCATATGACTCCCCTTCACCACCTCTGTTCCAGCCAAAATGGATTTGTGGCTCCTCTTTGATCTTAACCAATCAATCAACTGATCAATTGAATATTTATTTAGAGCCTACTATATGTCAGGCACTGTGCTAAGTTCTAGGGATATAATAAGATGTAAAAGACTGTTCAGATCCTCAAGGAATTAACATTTCCACCCACCTGTATACACTGTCTCTCTCTTTTATCTCTCAGATCCCTCTTTAAGGAGTATCATTGCTTCCAGAAAGTAAGCCTTATTTTCTCCCAATCTCTAGCTAAAAGTTGTCCCCCCACCCCCACCCCAGGCAGATGTTTAACAACAAGATTTCCAGGGGGGAAGTTTCAATAGACACATTCCAAAATTTAACCAGCCTTATTATTAACATTTTTTTCCCACTACTTTAAGCCTAAACAGTAAAGAAAACAACTCAAACCAGGACGTATTGCATTTGCTGATTTCTGAGGAGTAAACACTTAGGCTGAAAATTTAATTATTGTCTCTCTTGAAGGGGAACTGGCTCTAGCACACTCCTAGTTCTCTACTTCCTCCATTTCCTGAGCTCAACTCCTAGACACTTCTTTCTCCTGTCTAATTAGGTATTTTATTATACTTATCTTTGTATTATCCTAGAGGAAGGTCTCCTATGAACTAGGAAGCTCCTGTGAAAAAAGCTTTGTCAACCAATCCTCAGGCATTTATTTAGCATTTAGGTGCTGAATATAGAAAGACAAAAATGACACGTCATATCCCTCCCCACCTCCATCTCTCACAGAGACTTTTTTTTTCCATCTTTATATTCCCAGTGATTTGAATGGGGTTTCTCAATCAATAGCTATTGAATTAAATCCATTTGTAATCATGAAATGAGTTGTGAAAGAAGGTGTGAATGCTCACCAAAAGCTGTGTCCATTGTTAGAGAGGGTATCCTGTACTCCTGTGGAAAGTGCAAATAGATATCGATCCCGAAGTATATGAGCTTCTCCAGATGCCTTATTTTAGGTGGCCATAAGCCAACAAATATTTCTTAATTTATATCAGTGGCTAGACAGTAAGCTAAGTCCCTGCCTTCAAGAAGCTTACGTGTGTGTGTGTGTGTGTGTGTGTGTGTGTGTGTTAAACATATTTTAATGCATGGACACCATTGGCAGTCTGGTCTTTGGAAGATAAATGCCTTTAACATTTTTAATTAATTAATTTTTTTTTCAGTTACATGAAGAAATAATTTTTGACAATTTTTTCCTGATATTAGAGGATAGATATTTTCTTTCCCTCTCCTTTACTCCTCTCCCATGGTGGTGAAGAGTCTGATAAAGCTTATTCCAGTCCTTTAAAGCAATATATATTTTGATATTGCTCATGCTATTTCAAAAGACACATCACATATACAATAAAAACCTTGTGAAGAAATAAAATGAAAGATGGCATGCTTTGATCTAAAATCAGACTCTGACAGTTCCTTCTTTGGCTATGGATAGCCTTTTTCATTATGGATCCCTTGTGGATATCTTGGGAACTTGCTTTTCTGATAATAGTTTGGTCTTTTACAGTTGATTATCATTTAATATTTATTTGACTGTATACATCATTCTCTTGGCTTTGATCACTTCACTTTACATCAAATCATGTAAGTCCATGTTTTGTCTGAACTCATCTCTTCACAATTTTTAATAATTCAATAATATTCCATTACAATCATATACTTCAGCTTATTCATCCATTCTGGAAGTGATTGACATTTTCCTCCCTCAGTTTCCAATTTGTTGCCCCTACAAAAAGTACTGAAAAAAAATTTTTACAGGTAGGTCCTTTTTCTTTATGTCTCAATTCTTTGAAAAACAGATTCAGTAATGGTATTGCTGGGCACCAAATAAGTACAGTTTTATGGCACTTTCAGCAGGGTTCCATATTTCTCTTCAGAATGGTTAGAACAGTTCACAGTTCCCCCAAAGGTATATTAGTGTTCAAAATTGTCCACAATACCTTCAATATTTGTCATTTTGCCCTTTTAACATCTTAGTCAATCTGAGAGGTATGAGATGATATCTCAGAATTGACTTGATTTTCATCTCTCAAATTAATAATCTAGAGGTATAGCTTTGATTCCTTCTTTAAAAAAACTGTCCTATCTTTTAACCATTTATAAATTGGGAAATGGCTCATATTCTTACATATTTGACAAAGTTACCTATATATTTTAGATATGAGATCTCCGTCTGAGAAACTATCTATGAAAAATTTTCCTTAACATTGATTTCTTTCTAATCTTGGCTACATTAATATTATTTGCACATAGCCCTTTTAATTTAATGCATCCAAATTTTCCATTTTATATCTATCAATGTTTTTTATCTTTTGTTGATTTATAAATCCTTGGATTTAATATTATTAGTACGTTATCATTCTTCCCAGGTCTTCATTGTTGACTCATCTTCACATGACTGTCTATACTAAACCTTTCCTCATTTTTGTTGTATACCTTCTCCTCTAAACACTTTGTCAGTTCCTTTTTACCGGTCATCTTCCTTCATTAAAATGTAAATTCTTGTTTATTCAATTAATTACATTAAACCTCATAATACTTCAGAAATCATGCTATATTTGAAGTCAGGGGGAGTGTAAGATCATTGATATAGATAATAAATATAGTTATAGGATGTTAGAAACCATTTAGTCCAACACTTCATTTTATAAAAGAGGAAACCAAGATTCCATGGGAGTTAAGTTATTTGTCCAAGGTCACTTAGAAGTAATTTTTAGAGACACGATTCAAATCTAGAACCTCTGACTCAACTTTTAGTATTTTTTTCTGCTATTCTAAGCTAGGCCTGGATTCTAGTCATGACTCTTTGAACCTCAAGTAATAAGATGGGGGACTTGGAATAGGTTGCTACTAAATCCCCTTCTACTTACAAATTTTTTGATTGTATAACCTCTTGAATGAGGTAAGTTGTCACTAATGATGATGATGATGACCATTTAAAAAGCATTTTAAGATTTTGAAACATGCCATTTTATCCTCACAGGGGATTATCATTACTCCTTTACACACTTGCCTCAAATCACATAGCTAGTAAAAGTCTAAAGCTACATTTGAATTGAAAACTTCCTGACTTCAAGCCCAACTCTGAACTGAGCTGTCTAACTGCCTAAAATCAATACAACTGGGAAAAATTATTTGATGAAGATTATGTATGGCCCAGATTGTGACATGCTTTTGGGTGTGCAGACCACTGAATTATTCTATCAGAAAAAAGGGAAAATAGGTAGAAAGAAATTAATGGTAAGAGACCTAGAAGAAGGACTCTTCTGTCCTGAGAAGTTTCTGTGAAAATATTTTATGAGCAATTCCTCAGATATTTATTTAGGGTCTAGGTGCTAGGGATAGAAAGAAAAATGTAACACAGTAGTTCCTGTTCTCAGTGAGATTGCATATGATCACGGGAGACTCATATGAACAAAATTATCTACAATACATGTCAGGAGTTTTCAGAGGGGATGGTGTGTGAAGCATTAATAGCTGGAGGGAATCAAAGTCCAGGACAATATGGCCTGGAGGGGTTTTGAATTGCACCCACTACTGAAGGAAGGGATTATCTACATCAGTGAGATTGTATTATTCTATTCTTGTATGATTCTCAGTATAATGATTGGGATATGTAAACCTTAAAATTTCTTAGACTTATGAATGTTGGAAATTTCACCATTGGAATGTGAACCCCATTGGCAAGGGAGGTTCCTCCTCCTCCCTTCTTAAGATTACTTTAGGACAGAAACCTTTTGCTGAACAATGGAAAGGGCTGCAGCATAGATCAAAATTTAATTATTCCAATCTCCACCCTACTCAGGGTAACAGGATTTAGGAAGGGCTGTAGCAAAGGATCAAGATTTAATTATTTGAGAATATGACCTTCAACAGACATATGCAAAGCCACAGACCTCTGGGCGGTCCTGGGTTAAGCTAGAGCCACCATTGGCACAGGGAAGACATGGACAGTGATTGGTAGATGTGAGAACTGAGGGGAGGGAACTTGGATGGTTTCCTTTAAGATAGCGGGGTCTGAGGACTAGGGGGTTGGAGAGGTTTTGCTCTGAGAGGTTGTGCTCTGAGAAACTTGCTCTGAAGGAAGCTGGAGGTGGAGGCTGCTGAGACTGTTTCTCCATTTTGGTCACATGAGTGATAGGGACTGATCTCTTTTCTTTGCCTCAGCTATCTAAGGGCTTGGGCCTTTTGGCCCAGCCTAAACAGAGGGGGTATTTAAGCCCTGTTCATTTCTCTCCCCTTTCTCTCTCCCTCTCTCTCTATGTCTCTAATACCTTTTTTCCTCCTGTTTGTAATTAAACTCCATAAAAGGTTGACTGCTGACTTGAGTTTTCATTTAGGAATTACATAGCTGAATTCCTTGGTGACCTTAAATTAATATATATCAGTCTTTTAAAGTGATTTCCTTGTCACAGATATAAAAATTGTGATGTGACAATGGTATAGATAAGAAATGTCTGGCTATGGTAGAAAAATCACCATTTCAGATTCAGATTAGAGCTGCTAGTGCTCTCTTCTGAAGATTCATTTCTATCTACTTTATATCTTATGTTTAATTAATTACAATTACCTTTAGGATGTAAGTTTCTTGAGGGCAGGAAATGGATTTCTCTTTGTGTAATAAAGGAAAAATAACCAATGAAAAACCTGATCTTAGAGCATAATGATGTTTCCTGCCTTGTATCAAACAGCGTAGAACATTGTAGAAGCGGCTTCTGTGTATCTGTAATGGAATGGTCCATTCTCCTATTTAAGGATATGTGTAGGTTTCCTCTACTGTTTCCTGTTGGTTTACTAGGTGGTGATGAAAACCTTTTTAATAGTGTACTAAAACCTACATGAACTGATGCAGAATAAAATAAGCAGAACCAGGAGAATATTGTACACAGTAACAGCAGTTTTGTGGGATGATCAACTATGAAAGATTTATCTATTCTCAGCCATACAATGATGTAAGAACATTCTGAAAGACGTATGACCAAGAATTCTATCCATCTTCTGAAAAAGAACTGTTGGAGTCAGAAAGCAGATCAAAGAAGAATATTTTTCACTTTAGTTAATTTACATTTTTTATTTTATATGTGTATTCTTTTACAATAATGAAAAATATGGAAATACATTTTGCATGATAATATGTGTATAAACCTTATTAAATTGCTTACCATCTCAGGGAAGGGGGAGGGAAGAGGAGGGTTACAATGTAGATCTTATAACTTCAGAAAAGTTATTTTTGCCTGCTCCTAACATGAGGTGTAAGGCCAATTCTAGCTGAAGTGAAATACATTTTATAACCCCCAACCTTCCCACGTTTCTAAATATGTGAATGGAAGTTGGGGCAGTTAATCTCAGGGCATTTGTACCCCTAAAAAGCCTCCAAAAAAGGAGCACCTTTCATTTATACTCTTCAGCTCACTACTTCCACCAGAATGATATTTGTTGATTATGTTCTTAACCCAAAATGAGTTTTACTTTGTTTTAAAAATCCGAGAGATGACAATTGTCTTTGTGCATGAAGATTTAAGTGGAAAAGTCAATGCACAGAGACAGTCCCACTCTCTCGGCGTTGGAAGCCTGGATCCAGTGGCATGAAAAGTCTTACACCTGGAGACTTCCTCAGCTGCATTGGATGGCCGTGTTGTCCTTTGTGCTCCATCATGCCCTAAGCACTCCACAGTGCTTTGCTGCGTCGCCATCTCAGCCACTGAACCTTCTTATTGGTTTCTTCTGTCCATTCAGCTGAAGCAGTCTTCACATGCTGGGTGAGCAAAGCCCTGGTTCACCAGGGGTCGATGACCCGATGGCTACCCTCACAAGGTTTAGCCGGCCTGTGGAAGCTGTTGCCTGGGGTTTGGCCACTGCTGCATGCTCGCAGCTACTGAGAGCCACAAGTGAGAGCTGGGTGTCAGGTGAGGGTCAGAGGCTGGAGAGCTGCCCTAGAAGGGCACGACAAGCCCTCCATACCAGAGATACTACCCCTCCCTGAGCACCCCATTCACCCCAGAAAAGTTATATAGAAACTTGTTATTGCATGTAATTGGTAAATGAAAAAAATTTTTAAAAAACAGTCCACTAAACCATAATGGAAGGTTTTAGCAGATGAACTCTTTTTTTCCCCCTTCACGTTGACTTTGTTTGACTTTGTATATATTTATTTACAGCTAGATGACCTAATGAATACAGTGCTAAGTCTGGAAGTCTAAAGTTCAAATTCAATCTGAGACACTTACTAGCTTTGTGACTTCAAGCAAGTCCAGTTGCCCTTAGTTTCCTCATTTGTAAAACAAGGCGGTAATAATAATATTTGCTTCCCAAGGTTGTCGTGAGGATGAAATGAGATGTTGGCAAAAAGCTTTGAAAACTTTTAAATGCTACATAAATAGTAATTATTATCATCATTATCACCATCATCATCATGATATCAGAAGGAATAAATGTCATAAACTTTTGGATGCCAGGGGCTACCTCTTTGGCTGTCTTGTGATCCTTCTCTTCTCTGATGCTGCCAACATTTTGGTCTTGGCCCTCATCACCTTACTCCTGGATGACTGCATTACCCTGCAGTTAGTGAGTCTGCCTGCCTCAAGTCTTTCCTCACTCTGATCCATTCTCTTTTCAGGCACTAAAGTGAATCTCATAAAGTTCAATTTAAAGCATGTGAACACCCTTCCCCCACCAATAAACTCCAGTGACTTCCTATTGCTTCCTATGTCAAATACAAAATGTTTTATTTCACTTTTGAAGTCTTTCATAACCAAATCCCTTCCTGCTTTTCAAGTCTTCTTACTCTTACTCCCTGACATGTAGTTTTTGATCTAGTGGCACTGGTATCTTAGCTGTTCTATGAACCAGACAATCTATCTCTTCGATGAAAACATTTTCTCTTATTGTCCCTCATTGTCCCTTGCTTTCCCTCTTCTGCTCCAACTACTGATCTTCTGGCTTCCTTTGAATAGCAACTCAAATGTCTCCTTCTCCAGTCCCTCCATTCTGGTGCTTTCTATCTGATGGTTATTTCCTTTCTATCCAGCTTGCTTTGTATATATGTTTTTGAATGTTGTCTCACCATTAGATAGTAGATTTGTTGAGAGAAGGGACTGTTTATTGCTGCTTTTTCTTTTCTTGCACAGAGTAGACACAATAAATGTTTACTGATTAATGTAGTTACTTTATCTCTGCCATTGACCATCATGTGTCCGTGAATGTATGGCATCTCTGTTCCAGTCGTGAAGCACATGGCAGTTATAGCTGAGCTTTGAAAAGTGATGTGTTTGATCCACCCCAGTTGAGCAAAGGATCAACTGAACCATTGGCCATGTAACAATCCAGAAGTAATTAGGACTCTGGAAAGAGAAGAAAGGACTTCCAGGGCCAGGCAATATATCCAGGCTGGGGGATTGTCCTCTATCAACTACGATAAATTTGATTCTATTCTCCCTAGGGAAAAGCCCACATATATGAAGGGAAAAGTACTCCCCTGTTTAGGAGAGACACTGTTAGGCTTTCTTGCTATACTTTTTGAAAAGACAGTCTTTTTTGAAAGTTAATTGTGCTTAACTGGTTAGCTGATACTGGGGAGATGTCAACATGTTAAATGATTTTGGGAAATGTACCAAATGGAAGTTTGTGAACCATTGTATTAGAACAATCCCAATCCTTCCAAATCACCTTTAGATCCCCAAACGAAGTTGAATTCACCATCCTGAATTCACCCAAGTACTCATCCAGTCATTTCAAGTTGGAGGAGTGAGAGTAGAGTCCACCATATTTTGAATATTACTGATGAATACCATAATGCATGGTACAAAGTAAATTCTTAATAAATATTTTGACTAACCTAATAGAAGAGATGAGATTTCAGACAATCTCCAATCCACTGAAAGTCAAGTTATAAAGGGGAGAGTGCTTCAGCCTGGTGGTGCACTCGCATGATGTATAAGGGTTTGAGCTGGGTGAAATGAGGAATTTTGCACAGGAAGAGAAGAATAAACAGGTAGGAAAGTGAACATAGATGAGAGCTACTGACAAAAAAAATCCCCAAATGTAGAATTTAGTTCTTATTAAAGGCATCCAGTGAAAGATCTAGGAATTATTTTTTACAGGTTTGAATTTACTGATTACCCTGAGTTTGGATACATCAGAGGTTGAGAGTCAGAGGCAATATTACCTGAAAAACCCCTAGTAAAGCCTGAATCAGTTTAAAATGTAATTAGAAAATATTAGTTGAAAGGAGGTGAATTTTTGCATGGCTTGTTTCAAGGATAATCTCACGATTTTTGCTTCTGTTGGTCTGATGAAAAACATTGTAAATGAGATATATGGCAGGCCTTGGTTTTCTTTACTTTGGTTCTGCCTTTGTAATCATGTCCTAGAGCTTCATTCCAAATTTTTGGATGGTGGCAAGCTACTGGGAAGAATGTGGTACTGTGAGATATAGCTCATGTTTAAAAAAGATGTGGCAAAATGCAATGCCAAGGGTTGTCCTGAATGGTGGTGATGCAATGAAATTCAACTCTGCTTCAGACAATGATAACAGTGACAGTTTTGGCAATGAATCCTTTATAAAATCCTCAAGGGAAGATCTTCAGAAAAGCCCAGCATACTCAGAAGTGGAGACAACAGCAACAACCAACTCTGGGGAAGGGGGGTATCCTTTTAAAAAACCATCAATCATGGAGAGGTTAATGTTTTTTCTTCCTTAAATCAAATACAGTTTTTAGTCACAAACTTGAGTATTAGCATCTCCCATGAGAAGGCGCAGAGATTACAGAACCTTTCAGTGGCTGATTTCCTTTGGTTAGAACACAGGAAGGAACATTAAAGGCATGAGATCACCAAAAATGCCATTCCTCAAAGAGTCCATTCAGGAATAGATATTTTAGGACTTTAATTCTCTTCCTTTCCTTTCCCCCACCTCCAACTCCCTCTTGGATTTCAGGCCGCTAAAAGGATTTGAAGAATGTAGGAATATCAAATGAATCTTTTGCTCCCACACCTTCTCTAGCTTCACATGAAGAAAATTTGGTGGGTGAGAGTTAGAATAACACACTTTAAAATGAGGTCAGATTGTGAGTGCAGTTTCCCTATGTTTGGAGCTATCAGATGTCCCACTATATATTGTCTACGTAGTATTTTAGCATGCCTGGAACATAGTTTTGTTCAATATTAAACTAATCCATTAAATTAGTTAGCCAAATAAGATACTGACTTAGCATCTCATCTACCTTTTAAAAAGGTCATGGAATCATTTGTTCCTTGGAACTCCGCCTCCCACCCCCACTCTGGTGCCCTTTGTGGCACTATCAATAAGTCACTAAGATCAAAGTCAACAGAAAAACACCAAATAAAGGAGTTATTTTTTCCTCAGATCTATGGTTCCTTTATGCACTGTCTATATGTTCTACCCCAAATGATTCAGTAGGATTTGAATGGATTGCATTACGTAGATGGTGAACCAGATGAAAATCAATTAATAAATCAATAAGACTCTTATGAAATAGCTACTATTATTATTAAATACTTCTGTTTTATATTATGTTGTATATATGGGAAAGTTGTCTCCATCAGAAATCATTTAAGGAAAGGGACTGTTTCACTTTTGTTTTTTATTGCCCAGTGATTAGTTGTTCCCAGTATAGAGTATAAGCTTATGAAAATTGATTGATTAATTGAATAATTGATTCAAATACATATAAAGTAGATAAATAAAAATGAGAGAGAGAGAGTGCTAGTTTGGCTGGTGTGTAAGAAAATAAAATTTTTAGTAATGTCGCACTTACGTCTTAGAGAAGAAAGAACATGAAAAATGCTTCTCTAGCCAATAGTTATTCCATGAATTCCTAGACATATTTCAAATTGATTCATTTAACTAAGTAAACATTTATTAAATATCTATATGCTGGACAACGATCATATCCTATGACCAGGTAGGTTTTATACCAGGGATGCAGGGCTGGTTCAATATTAGAAAAACTCTCAATATAAATGGCCATATCTATAACAGACCCATAAGAAACAATATGATTATTTAAATAGATGCAAAAAAGTTATTGATGAAATATAATAAACATTCCTATGAAAAACTCTAGAGAACATTGGAATAAAAGGAATCTCTCTTTTTTTTTTAAACCCTTACCTACCTTCTTAAAGTCAATACTGTGTATTGGCTCCAAGGCAGAAGAGTGGTAAGGGCTAGGCAATGGGGGTCAAGTGACTTGCCCAGGATCACACAGTTGGGAAGTGTCAAAGATCAGATTTGAACCTAGGACCTCCTGTCTCTAGGCCTGGCTCTCAATCCACTAAGCTACTCAGCTGCCCCCTAAAGGAATATCTCTTGAAATAATAAACAGCATTTATCTAAAATCATCAGCAAACTTTATATGGGATGGGGAATAAATTAGAAACCTTTCTAATAAGATTAGGGATAAAACAATGATGCTCTTTATTACTAGTATTATGAAATACTAAAATGCTATCTAAAGCAATGAGAGCAGAAGAAGAAATTTTTGGAATTAGAATAGGCAATGAGAAAATAAAGCTATCACTCTTTGAAGATCATAAGATAGTATACCTAGAAAATCATAGAGAATCAACCAAAAAACCAACCAAAACAATGAACAACTGTAGCAAATTTGCAGGATATAAAATAAACCCACAAACATCACAAGCATTTCTCTATACTACGAATAAATCCCAACAGTAAGAGATAGAAATAAAAATCCCATTTAAAGTAACTATAGACAATAAAAAATATCTGAGAATCTATCTGCCATGAACAAACTCAGGAACTATATCATTGCAACTACTTCTCATACAAATAGAGTCAGATGTAAAACATTAATTGTTCCTGGGTAGGCTTGAGCCAATATAATAAAAAAATGACAATTCTTCCTAACTTCATTTAC
This sequence comes from Monodelphis domestica, assembly GCF_027887165.1. NCBI lineage: Eukaryota > Metazoa > Chordata > Mammalia > Didelphimorphia > Didelphidae > Monodelphis > Monodelphis domestica. The sequence continues at coordinate 49,622,667 of NC_077228.1, read as the reverse complement.
TTATTTAGCACCATGCAAATCAAATTGCCCCAAAATTATCTTAAAGAACCAGAAATAAATAACAAATTTCATATGGAAGAACAAAAGACTTAGAATATGAAAGAGGGTAGGTTACCTGTACTAGATCTGAAACTAGGTTATAAAGTAGTAACCATCAAAATAATTTGGTTCTGGCCGAAAAATATTGGAGAACCAATGGAATAGACTAGGTGCTGATGAATAGTAAATGATTATAATCATTTAATGTTTGACAAATCCAAAGATCTGATGTTTCTGGAAGAAGATTCCACTATTTGACAAAAACTACTGAGATAACTGTGAAATAACATGGCAGAAATTGGGCATAGAACAATACCTTCTGCCTGATGTCAGAGTCAAGTCAAAATGGATACATGATTTCAAAATAGAGGGTCATACCATAAACACATTAGGGAAGCACAAAAATAATGTAGCTCTCAAATCTATGGATAATGGAAGAATTTAGGACAAAATAAGACAGAGAACATTATGAGATGTAAATTAGATTACCTTTGACTACATTAACTAAAAATAATTCAATAAAAGATAAAATAATATATACTTTGATAGTGACTTCAGTTAAAAATTAGAATAGTTAATATGGTGACAAATATTTTTGAAAATATGGTCAGTTACAAAGCATATAGTCAAAGACTACTAAGAAACTGTATACCTTTATACAAAGAATATTTTCTTTGGGAAAAGAATAGATAGACCTTAGATCTGGTGAATACTAGAAATATCTGAAAAATTAAATTAATTATATTTGAACATACAGAAAAAGATTTATTACTGATGTGGAAACCATTCCTGAATCAGTTTTCTAGATAAGGTCATATCACTGAATTTTTAAAGTAACGGAAAGAAGACAGTTTAATGAGAAAAATATAGTTCATGTAATTGAAACAATTCAATACTGATCTATTTAAACAAATTATTGATTATGAAAGTGGGTAATATCCAAGGATATGACACTGTTAGCTATTAAAATAATTGTGTATAGGAGTTTAACCACAATAAATTAAGAGCAGTGAAGAATAATTTTTTAAAAATACTAAAAAAGTGCCTTGACAGCAAATATTTAAGTCTACTTGCCAGTTAGAAAGAGGTGTCAGTGAAAGGTAGAACCAAATTAGAATATAAATATCTTTATGAAAATATATTGAAGTAGGATAATGGAAGAATCTGAGCAGTAATATTGAATTGAGGAGAACAAAACATTATATAACAAAACCACTGTAAAAAAGCTTGATGAGAGACCCAAATAAGTGAAGTATATATCATAGATTTTAAGGATGAAAATGAAAGGAGGACAATAAAAGAAAAAGAAAGAAAGATCTACAAAGGGATTTGTTTGTAGTCGAATTGTTTTCATCATAAAAGATTATAAAACAATACACTTTAATTCAACATAGTTTGGACTTATTTGGAATTATTAAAAAAACTGAGAAAATTGGACAGAAATTTGGCAGAAACTAGGCATAGACTAGCATTTCACATTGCATACCAAGATAAGTAGAAAATGGGTGCATGATTTAGACATAAGGTATGGTGTCATAAGAAAAAAAGGAAGCAGGGAGCACTTAAACATCAATTCAAGGATAAGGGAAGAATTTATGACCAAATAAAATATAGAGAACATTACAGTATTTAAAATGGATAATTTTGATTACATTAAATTTAATGTTTTGCATAAACAAAATCAATGCAACCAAGATTAGAAGGAAAGCATAAAAACTTGCAATTTTTTTTATAGCAAGCATCTTTGAGGCATCATTTCTCAAATAGAGAAAGAAATGAGTTTATATTATAAGAATATAAGCAATTCCCCAATTGATAAATGGTCAAAGGTTGTGAAAAAAGCAGCTTTCATATCAAGAAACTTAAGAGTCATATGAAAAATGCTCTAAATCATTATTGATTAGAGAAATCCAAATTTTGTAGAAATATGTCCATTTCCCCTTTTTATGTTTCTTTGTGATACAGACCTGATAGAAGTACTACTGAGTCAAAATGCATGTGCAGTTTTATGGCTTTAATTTTTTTTTATTAGTCAATTTAGAACATTTTTCCCTGGTTATAAGAATCATGTTCTTTCTCTAACCTCCCCCAACCTCCTCCCATAGCCAATGCACATTTTCACTGGATTTTACATGTGTCCTTGATCAAAACCTGTTTCCATGTTGTTGATGTTTGCACTAGGGTGATAATTTAGATGCCCAATCATTTCCCCATCAACCCATGTGATCAAGCAGTTGTATTTCTTTTGTGTTTCTATTCCCACAGTTCTTCAGTTCTTCCTCTGAATGTGAATAGTGTTCTTTCTCATAAATCCCTCAGAATTGTCCTGGATCATTGCATTGCTACTAATAGAGAAATCCATTATATTTGATTGTACCACAGTGTATCAGTCTCTGTATACATTGTTCTGGTTCTGCTCCCTTCACTCTGCATCAATTCCTGGAGGCCGTTAAAGATCACATGGAATTCCTCCAGTTCATTACTCCTTTGGGAAAAATAGTATTCTATTACCCATATATACCACAATTTGTTCAGCCATTCCCCAATTTGAGGGCATCCCCTCATTTTCCAATTTTTGGCCACCACAAACAGCACAGCTATGAATATTCTTGTACAAGTCTTTTTCATTATTATCTCTTTGGGCTATAAACCCAGCAGTGCTATGGTTGGAACAATGGGCAGTCTTTTAGCTTCTTTTGGGCATAGTTCCAAATTGACCTCCAGAATGGTTGGATCAATTCACAACTCTACCAGCAATGAATTAACATCCTGATTCTACCACATTCCCTCCTTTTCTTTGCTGTCATGTTAGTCAACCTGCTAGGTGTGGGGTGGTACATTGGAGTTGTTTTGATTTATATTTCTCTGATTATAAGATATTTAGAACACTTTTTCATGTGCTTATTAGTAGTTTTGATTTCTTTATCTGAAAATTGCCTATTCAGGTCACTGCCCATTTATCAATTGCGAAATGGCTTGATTTTTGGTATAACTGATTTAGATCTTTATCAATTTGAGTAATTAGACCATTGCCAGAGACTTTTGTCATGAAGATTTTTTCCCCAATTTTTGTTTCCCTTCTAATTTTGGTTGTATTGGTTTTGTTTGCACAAAACTTTTTAAATTTAATGTAATCAAAATTATTTACTTTATATTTGGAATTTTTTCTAACTCTTGCTTGGTCCTTCACAATTTTTTTTTCATTATTTCCCTTGATATTCTTGATCTTTTGTTCTTCCAAATGAACTTTGTTACAGTTTTTTTCTAACTCAGTAAAAAGATTTTTGGTAGTTCAATGGGAATGGAACTAAATAAGTAAATTAGTTTGGGTAGGGTTGTCATTTTTATTATGTTAGCTTGCCCTCTGCATGAGCAATCAGTGTTTTTACAATTGTTAGATCTAGTTTTAATTGTGTGAAGAGTGTTTTGTAATTATGTTCATATAGTCCCTGTGTTTGTATAGGCAGATAGATTCCTAAGTATTTTATATTGTCTTGGGTGATTTTAAATAGAATTTCTCTATCTAATTCTTGCTGCTGAGATGTGTTGGAAATATATAGAAATGCTGATGACTTGTGTAGGTTTATTTTGTATCCTGTAACTTTGCTAAAGTTGTTGATTATTTCTATAATCTTTTTAGTTGATTCTCTAGGATTCTTTAAGTAGACCATCATATCACCTGCAAAGAGTGATAGCTTGGTCTCCTCCTTGCCTATTTTAATACCACCAATTTCTTTTTCTTCTCTAATTGCTACTACTAGTGTATCTAGTACAATATTAAATAATAGATGTGATAATGGGCATCGGTGTTTCACTCTTGATATTATTGGGAATGCTTCTAGTTTTTCCCTATTGCAGATGATATTTGCTAATGGTTTTAGACATATGCTGTCTATTATTTTTAGGAAAGGCCCTTCTATTTCTATACTTATTAGTGTTTTCGAGAATGAGTGTTGTATTTTGTCAAAGAATTTTTCTGCATTGATTGAGATAATGTGATTTTTGTTGGTTTGCTTGTTGATATGGTCAATTATATGGATGGCTTCCCTAATACTGAATTCTCTTTGCATTCCTGGTATATATCCTGGTATATATAGTCATAATGAATAACCTTCGTGATCACTTGGTGGAGTCTTTTTGCTAGTATTCTATTTAAGATTTTTGTATCTATGTTCATTAAGGAGATTATTCTATAGTTTTCTTTCATTGTTTCTGATGTGCCTGGCTTTAGAATCAGAACCATATTTGTGTCATAAAAGGAATTTGGTAGAACACCTTTTATGTTTATTATGTCAAATAGTTTGTATAATATTGGGATTAGTTGTTCTTGAATGTTTGATAGAATTTACTCATGAATCCATCTGGTCTTGGGGACTTTTTCTTAGAGAGTTCTTTGATGGCTTGTTCAATTTCTTTTTGTGATATGGGGTTATTTAGGTATTCTATTTCTTCTTCTATTAATCTAGGCAATTTATATTTTTGTAAATATTTATTCTTATAACCTAGATTGCCATATTTATTGCCATATAATTGAGCATAATAGTTTTTAATGATTGCTTTAATTTCCTCTTCATTAGTGGTGAAGTCTCCCTTTTCATCTTTGATACTTTCAATTTGGTTTTCTTCTTTCCTTTTTTTAATTAGATTGACCAGTACTTTCTCTATTTTATTTGTTTTTTTAAAGTACCAGTTTCTAGTGTTATTTATTAATTCAATAGTTCTTTTAATTTAATTTTATTAATTTCTCCTTTAATTTATAGGATCTCTAATTTAGTTTTCTTCTGAGGATTTTTAATTTGATCACTTTCTAGTTTTTTAATTTGCATGCCCACTTCATTGTCCTCAGTCTTCCCTAATTTGTTAATATATGAACTCAAGGATATAAATTTTCCCTTGAGTACTGCTTTGGCTGCATCTCATAGATTTTTGAAAAGGTGTCTCATCATTGTCATTTTCTCCAATGAAATTATTAATTGTTTCTATGATTTGTTCTTTAACCAATTTTGGAGGATCATATTATTTAAATTCTAATTAATTTTTGATTTGCCTCTCAATGTACCCTTACAAATTATTATTTTCATTTCATTGTGGTCTGAGAAGGTTGCACTTGTTATTTCTGCTCCTTTGCACTTGTTTGCTATGTTTTATTCCCTAGTACATGGTTAATCTTTGTGAATGTACCATGTGCTGCTGAAAAGAAGGCATATTCCTTTTTGTCCTGATTTATTTTTTCCATATATATATATAAACTCCAACGTCTCTAACATTTCATTCTCATCTCTTACCTCTTTATTATCTTATTATTATTATTTTTTGGTTTGACGTGTCTAGATATGATAGAGGAAGGTTCAGGTCTCACACTAGTATAGTTTTACTATCTATATCATCCTTGAGCTCCACTAGTTTTTGCTTTAGAAATTTGGATGCTATACCATTTGGTGCATACCTGTTGAATACTGATATTTCCTCATTGTTTATCCTGCCTTTTATCAGGATTTAATTACCTTCTCTATCTCTTTTAACTAGATTTATTTTTATTTTGTCTTTGTCAGATATCATGATTGTGACTCCTGTCTTCTTTTTTATCAGTTGATGCCCAATAGATTTTGCTCTATTCACTTACCTTTACCCGGCATATGTCTACCTCCTCATGTGTGTTTCTTGGTAGATAGCGTATGGTAGGGTTTTGGTTTATAATCCACTCTGCTATTGGCTTTCATTTTATGGGTGAGTTTATTTCATTCACATTCAGACTTATGATAACCAGCTGCGTATTTCCCAACATCTTCATTTCTACTCTTAGTCCTGCCCTTTCTTCTTTCACTATTTCCTTCTACACAACTGTTTTGTTTTTAATCAGTCTCCCTATTTTCTACTCTTATTTTCCTTCCCTTCTCCCCTCCCTTCTTATTCTACTCTTATTTTTCTTTAGGGTCTTTTTAGTCTATCCCCTACCTTCTCCCTCCCTTGTATTACTTCCCTCCCCACCAGTTCATTTGTTACCCTTCTACTTCTCTATAGGGGACAAATCAATTTTCTGCCTCAATAGATATGATCTTCCCTCTTTGAGTCAATTTCAATGAATATAAGAATTAAGTATTTCCTGTCTCTGACCTCTTTACTCTTCCACTGTATTGGTGTTCTCTCCCACTCCTGTCAAGAACTTCTTCATGACATACACACACACACACACACACACACACACACACACACACATATACATATATATGTCTTGCCATTTCATCCTATACAGTTTGTCACTGTTCTCTCTAAGTATAATTCTTCTAGCTACCCAGGTCATAATAACAATTTATAAGAGTTACCATATCCTCTTTTCTTATAGGGATACATATCATTTTAATTTATTGTGTCCCTTGAAAAAAGTTTTTTTTCCTTGGTTTTTTGTTTTTCTTTTCCTCTTTCTTAATTACCTTTTGGTGATTCTCTTGAGTTCTGTGTTTGGGCATCAAATTTTCTGTTCAAAATTCGGTCTTTTCTTTATTAATGCTTGGAAGTCTTCTATTTTATTAAATGATCATTTTCCCCTATAAGAATATAGTCAGATTTATTGGGTAGTTGATTCTTGGCTGTAGACCTAGTTCTCTTGCTTTTCAGATATCATATGCCATGCCTTTTGGTCCTTCAGTGTAGATGCAGCCAGATCCTGTGTTATCCTAACTCTGGTTCCATGGTATCTGAATGTCTTCTTAGCAGCTTGTAATATTTTTCCGTGGTCTGGTAGTTCTTGAATTTGGCTATAAAATTATTAGGTGTTGTAAATTGAGGATTAAGTACAGGGGGTGATCTGTGGAGTCTTTCAATCTCTAATTTTCCCTCTTGCTCTATAATGTTGGGGCACTTTTCTTGGATAATTTCCTGCAGAATGATGTCCTGGTTTTTTCTTCTGTTATGATCTTCTGGTAGTTCAGTGATTCTCATGTTGTCTCTCCTGGAACTGTTTTCTACATCTTCTATTTTGTTAATGAGATGTTTCATATTTTCCCCAATTTTTTCATTCTTTTGACTTTGTTATATAGCTTCCTGCTGCCTTGTGAAATCATTTGCATCTAGTTGTTGGATTGTAGCTTTTAAAGTCTGAAATCCATCCCTGACTTTTTGGTCATCCTTCTGATCTTTCTTCTCCTTTGCCTCATTTTCAAGCTGGTTAATTTTGGCTTTCAAGACACTGTTTTCTATTTCAAGATGACTTATCTTGCTTTTAGAGTGCTTTTCCCAATTGTCTTCAGCCTCTCTTAATTGTTTTTTTTTTTTTATTGTATTTTGCGTTCTTCTAAGAACTCAAACTTGTGCCCAATTCGCTGGAGTTTCTGTGTTTTTTTCTTGGTGTTCCTTGGTCTTCCTTTGTTCCACATGCTCTTTGTTCATTGCCTGGATCAAAGCACTCTACTGTAATTTATTTTTTTTTTCTTTTTCTGTTGTTTACTCATATTTTTTCCTCTTCTTTACTTAATCTGTGAATTTGGGCTGTTCTGTCCTGAATGGGCTTCTTCTCTGCTCTGCTTATTGACCAGGTTAGGCTGATGGTATTAATGAACCCTGAGGTCAAATCTTCCCCAGCTGGCTTCAGAGGCTGAAAAGGATCTGGGATTCTCATTTGCCTGTAGTTTGTTGTAGCATTTGCCCTTGGAGCTTAGTCAGCAAGGATCTCAGAATAGTCTTTGGGGGAGGGGTGTTGGAGCTTGAACTTCCCTGCCCTCTGAAGGCTTCTTTTCTGCCCTATTGATACAAGCCAGGGTGGAGTTGATTTGCAAAGCTGGCTGTGCCCTGAGGCCAAAACTTCAAGAAGGGGCAGAGTGGAAAGATTGAGTATTTTTGCTGTGCCTATGCTTCCCACTTTGGTCTTCTCCTCCAGCTGCTTCTATGCTGCCTGTGTTCAGTGCCTGGAGCTTGGCACAGTTGTGCCAGCAAGGTACCCTCTCCTGACTAGGGCCCTTGCTGGACCAGAAATTCCAGCCACCACTGGAGGCTCAGCACTGTAGGTAGGAAAGGAGTCCTGGGACCTTCCTTTTTCCTTCCCCTTAAACCCACGTGTTATAGAGTTCAGACTTTTTTGAGTGAGTACCTTTTAAGTTGAGTCCAGCAGGAGGGTTCCCTAGCTCTGTCCTGTTGTTAAATTTGGTTTTCAATCCCCTCAAAGCATTGTGTTTTTTATTTGGTGAGGAAGGGTTTGTGGAGGTCTGAACTTTTGCTGTCTCTAAGCTGCTATCTTAGTTTTGATTTTTTTGGGGGGCATAGTTCTAAATTGCTTTTCAGAATGGTTGGATCAATTCACAACTCCACCAAGAGTGCAGTAGAATCCCAACTTTCCCACTTTCCCTATAAGATTTGTAATTTACATACTGTTACTAAGTCTGTATCCCAAAGGAATAAAAAAGGGAGAAATGGACGTATTTCTACAAAAATATTTATAGAAACTCTTTTTTTTTAATGGTGGTGTGAATTTCAAAACTATTCCATACTAATCAGACCATTCTTTAGAAGATCTGATTTAGCTATTTCCTGATCAATAACAATAGAGACACTTGGAATAACAGAATCAGGTCTTGGAAACTACATTTCTCCTCCCTTCTTAGTTTAACAAGATTAGGAAGGTCTGCATTAAATTCAAGATTTAATTGTATGAGAAAATGGCCTTCAACAGACATGTGCAAAAAAAAGGACAGACCTCTGGGCAGTCCTAAGTCAAGCTTGAACCACCATTGGCACATGTGAGATGCAGGAAGTGAGTTAGAGAACAGCCTATGGAGTTCTCGTGACTTCCTGTGGAGAGGGCTAGAGTTCAGTTTGATCCTGGAGCTTGAGCATAGAGGAGCCCAGCAGACAGCTTTCCTTCAGACCGGTCATGTGAGTGATAAGGACTGACCCCTTTCTCTGCCTTGGCTTTCCAAGACCTTAATGCCCGCTTTGGCTCAGCCTGAGCCAGAGTGGTTCTGAATAAAACTCCTTTCCTTCTCTCCCTCTTTCCTTCTCTCCCTCTTTCCTCCTCTCCCTCTTTCCTTCTCTCCCTCTCTCTCTCTCCCTCTAATATTTTCTTCCTCCTGTTGTAATTAAATCACCATAAAAATTTGGCAGCTGGCTTAGGTATTTTATTATTTGGAATTTCCCTTGGCGACCATTTAAATTTAGATTTTTTCAGTCTCAACCATAATATTCACCCTTTATAGTTGTTAAGTTAGAAATAGAGGGAATGCTCTTCAGTATGGAATACCTGAAGAGATTATGGTATGTGATTGTGATAAAATATTAATATAAGAAATGGTGATCAAAATGCTTTGAGAAAAACCTGGAAAGACAAACAAACTGATTCAAAGTGAAGTGAACAGAAACAGGTGAATGTTTTCCCATTGATAGCAATATTAGATGATCAACAATGAATTGCTTGTTTATTTTTTAGCAATTCAAATATCCAAGACAATTCTGAAGAACTTATGAACAAAAAATGTTTTTCACTTTCAGAAAAAGAACATATGAAGTCTAAATACAGATTTAAGCAAATTTGTCTTTAATTTCTCTAATTTAGTTTTTTGTCTGTGTTTTCTTTCACAACATGATTAATTTGTAGATATGTTTTGCATGATTGCACAAGTATGACATATCAGATTATTTACTGTCTCAGACAGGGGGAATGGAAAGAGGATGAGACTTTGGAACTCATACATTTTAAAAATGACTTTTAAAAATTGCTTTTACACATTGATGGAAAAACCCCCAATATTGAAAAATACATGGATAAAATTAAGCATGTTTCCCTTTTCAGGGTGAAAGTGATATTATTTGTGAAAAAATACAGTGATATACAAAATAAAAATCACAGGCTGATAGGGGAAATGAAGTTAGGTACACAACTTTTCTAGTGATAATCTTTTCTTTTTATTCCATTTTCCCTAATGGTCTGCAAAGCAAATTTCTTTATGGCTGTTCTGTAGATAGCACATGTTCTCTTATTTCATTCAAAATGTTTTCTCATTTCAAGCTTCACAGTATTAAGGCTTTCATTGTGCATACATTCTGCTTTTTGCATCTGGACAGTTAGACATATCTGGGAAGTTGAATGAGTATTTTTTCTATTGAAAAATTCATAATTACTAGAGAATAGCAAAACACTGTCTTATAGGAGAGTTTGAGTAGTGAACTGAGGTAGCTGATAGATGTTTGTGTTCCATGTTGAATGTGTATGTGTGTTTGCATATTCTGTGTATTCCTTCACAGTTTGGTTGAAGTCGGTATAATTTTTTTGGTTTTATCTAGTGTTTTTCAAGGACAAAATGGAACATAAGGAAAGTCAAATTTGTTTAATGCTCAAATTGTTCCCTAATATATCAATCACAGTAGAATGAATTCATTTTCAGAACCAATTGCTATAGCAGAATGCCCTCTGTTGTAAAACTTTTTTCTCTGAATTTTTTTTTTTGTAATTTAAAGTTGTAATAATTCCTAATAGCTATAAATTTTTAATGAACCAAAATTATGTACTATACAGGTCTACAAAATAGTGATTCCTCCTCCACATATGTATATTAAAATATTTGGGTATTGTCTCCATTTTTGTTCTATTTGTTGTCTTCCTTCCACTTTGGTAGGGATGGGGGAAGAGAAGAACCAAAATGATATTTTCCTACCTTAAAATATTCATGCTTTAAAATTTTACAGTTTGGTCTTGATTAGTAAGAATAATGAATCCTATATAGTGGCTGCTCATATTTAGATTTGTACTCTTTGACGTTATAATTATATAAAATATGGTAAATGGATACAGATCAATATAAGTGCTCAGTGTGAATTCAGATAATGTGATAACTTAACAAGAGTCATTATTCCAACTAATTAGAATCTTATTGTGCTCACAAATAAACATATTTTTTTTTGGTAACTCTGTGCTCCAATAACAACAACAACAACAACAACACCTAAGTATATACTGAGTGCATCTGTGCTGGCGGTGACAAAACTGTGAAAGTATTGATGATCTGATTCACAAGTTGTCTGGAGAGGAAGATACCCAAGACATGGAAAAAAGTCACCCCTCACTAATATCTAAAAAAAGGAGACAAAGAAAATAAAATAACCACAGATGCCAACCTATCTGTCCATTTTTCTGTTTATATAAACTTTTAACACCCACACTCAGTCAGCTAGAGAAAACTACCTTAGGTAAACTTAAAAATATAAGTAATCTCCATACTTTTGAGACATTGTCAATGAATATATCAGTCTATAAAGTACAGGCAAGCTTTCACAAGTAATGTTCTATAGACTGACTGCCATCTTGACCATCATAATTAATTGAAAAAATTGCAGAGATAAAAGACTGCTTTACACTTATTGTTTTTTAATCATTAAAAAGTATTTTATTTGATATAACAGAGCACTGCCTTAAAGAATCTTTTCCAGTAATGTGGCTTCTATCTACCTACATGTAAAAATCATTCAATTTTCTTTGTATGAATTAATAATAGAAACAACATTGTGAACTGACTTTTTATCACAAACATCAGGTGAGGCATGAATCGAGAAGACATATGCTCATAAAATATTTTTCTTCTGATGGTGATCAAGTACACACAAGAATTAAAGAGGAATTCCCTGTAGATGGTGAGAATTCCCAGAAATTCCCATTTTCTGGATGACATTATGCCCAATTTCAAGTCCCAGAAAAATAAAGTGCCCTCTAGAAGATAATCTGTAACTACTCAGAAAAGTTTGATCTACTTACCCACAAAGAAAAATTGAGTGGATTAGAAATGATTATTGCCTAGATTCTGATGTGTCTAAATGTCTAAAATTCTGTCATGATGGGAAATTTAGAAAACTTGTCCATCAGGGTATATATCGAAGATAAATAATTCAAATGTCTAATGAATTGGTTCTGGAATTGTATAAGAAGAGGAAATGGAGCTGGACTATTTATAGAAAATGTAGAATGACTTTGATGATCCTAAACTTCTCTGGAACCAAGATAAATTTTTTTCTTCATCATCTATATTTTACCAGAATTGTCTTGTGATTAAAAGTCATGGAACTAAGCCTCTGAAGAATAGAACATTATTACAATACAATGGACAATAGAGTAAGTAACACAAAGTAGATGTAAAAAGAGCTCAACAAATAACAAATGAGAAATTTTGAAGAAAAAGGAAAGATAATGTTACTAAGTAGTTGTATGATAGAAAAAGATGAAATGGTAATATAATAAGCACAAGTAAATATTGTGTAAGCATTTCATTAGTATTCTCAAACTTTCAGGGGAATGAGACAAAGATCTCTAGCATGTTGAGTGGAACAAATTTATATGATGTTATGAACAAAGGTCATATATGATTGGAATGCATGGATAGAATATAATTTACATCATTGATAGGAATATCCAAGTTAATGAGTCTTTGGGTACCATACTGACTTCACCATCTCAGAAGGCAAAACAATTATTTGGAAAAGTTCTGCTTAAGAGCTAAGTCTGACCAACAAATAGGAATTGCTTAGTGAGGTGGGATTTATAGGAACCTTGAGGGAAAATCACCATTTCATCTTAGATTTCATGATGGAGAAAGAGAAAAAAAATAGTATGATGATTTTCAGTCATTTCAGTCACGTCTAACTCTTTGTGACACCACACAGGGCTTTCTTGGTAAAGATACTGTAGCAGTTTGCCATTTCTCTATATCCTTTTATAGAAGATGAAGTAAAGTAAACAAACTTAAGTGACTTGCCCAAGATCACACAGCTGCTGGTCAATGTCTGAGGCCAAATTTGAAGCCATGAAGAAGAATCTTTTTAAATTCAGGCCCAGTGCTCTATATGCTATACCATCTATTGCCAGAACTATAGGTGATTTTCAAATATTAGTTAATTGATATAGTAAAATATGTGGTTTAAAGTTTAAGAAAGCATATTTCTTAATTAGTTAAATAATGTCTAATTATTTCTTCACTGCCTAAAATGGAAGATGACTATATAAATGGGAACTCTCAAAAACAAAATCTTGTCAATATAATGATTAATGTTTCCCCAAAAAATAAAGAGAAAAAAATATGTAAGTTACACAAAAAATCCACTGATGAGCTTAGATTTTTGAAGTATGGTATGTTCAAATGAATGGAGGAATATCTCATAACCAAGAAGAGAAATGAGTTGTGCAGAAATTTATCATGAAAGATAAAAATGTGGAATGAATTGATGCTTGCAAAAATGCCAAAAGGAGGTAACTTTAAAAAGTCACAACACAAAACAATAAAAGTATGTTTTTAGTATATTAATTAATTAATTAATTAATGATTGATTTAATGACAAGGTCCATGACCTGAGCCAAGTGGTATAATGTTAACTGACAAGGGAGAGAAAGCAGAGCCCTTCAGCTTCATTTCATATCCATCTTTTTTTACTAAAGAGAATGATTTTTTAGACCCAAAAGAGCATTGCACAGATGGTTCAGGCAATTGAAACAGAATAGATATTAAGAGATTACCTAGCTACTCTTAATGACTTCAAGATTCTAAAGATAAATTATATATCTGTATACTGAAAGGATATTGAACCACTTTCAGCAACCTTTGAGGAATTATAGAGGACTGAGGAGGGTCTAGAGGACTGGAGATAAGTGAACACTGATTTTCCAGAAGAAATGTCTGTTCTGTACAACAAATGTTTATTAAGTGAGTATAATGTGTTATGTCAGGAATGGGAGAATAAAAATTAAAAAGTGATGCAGCACTCTTCCGTTAAATGGCTTATAATTCTCCTGCAGGCTGGGTGACATATACATAGTACTTTGGTGTATCATGCAATCTGTTCAATGTCATCTCTAAGAAATATCTGATAACTTTATCATCTATAAGGAATCTTTCTTTCATTTGGACATTTTGTAGGACATTCTCAAAGACCACAGTGAACACCTTTGATAAGCACACATCTTCCTCGTTTTATATCTTACTGCATATCAATAATCTTACTGGATATTAATAATCACAAAATCATTCAACAATGTATATATGTATAAGTGTAGATGCATCTCTAAAGGAATCTTATGTGATTTTTTAAAAGTATGAAAATACTTTATTGAGGAAAATGGAAAGGCTTGAAGACTGATTTTCACTTGAGTTGTTATATGGTGCTTGTACTTATTGATGACAATGGAAGACTATAAGAACACTGCTAAATATATTATTTTTTTCATCTATTTCTTATTTTCTTTTCAGCTTCATTTACAAATAACTTCTTGATGATTTAACTTAATTTTTTTCATACTAAGATTTCTGTAGATTTGTTTTCATATTAACTGATTTGTGTTTTTTCTATTCTCATCTATAAAATAATGTGATTGAGTTTATGATTTAACAGGTGCTTCCTTTGCCATATCTCTCAGCTTGGCAAATAGATCAAGGTTAGCTAGCTGAGGCAGTTACTGTACTTCTCTTGCCTATTCATTGTGGTGAGAGCTTTATGGTAATTAGTCTTTAGAAAGAAGTAACAATAATCAAAGTCCATGTTTTTTCCCTTTTATCTGTTATACAACTTATACACAATTCCTTCATCTTTGCTATATTGATTTAATTGATGGTTTACAAAGAGATAGTTAATTTGGAAATGTCTCCTAAGCAGTTCGTAGGGAATTTATATTGAATTATAACCACTTTATTTTGTTTGAATGTCATATTATCTGTTGCCTGGTATAACAAATATCTCCAAATTCTTGTATTGAAGAAAATAGTTGCAATATCCAGTTATCAGGCATTTGAGAAGTCTGTTAGTCTCTAACCCTTTTCATATTTTAATTTTGAAACATATGCTTCAGTTTATCTACCTTTATATTATGGTCAATAAATAACAATGCTTATTTAGGTATGGCTGGAAGATCATGTCAAAGTTCTTCAAAATAATTTGTCTGCTTACTCATCTCTGTTTAATAGAGCATAATTTCTAGCTATTTCGATGTTGTTATGGACCATTGCAAGGTGAGATATTATTTTATGGAACATAGCATATATACTTATAAACTCCGCTCTTCAGGGATTTCTTTCCTGATCATCCAATGGCACAAATCTATGAGACTCATTATGGTTTTATTTACTATTTGAAGAGAAAGTTGTGATTTGTCCCATTTTTACATCCTGGAAAGTTCTGATTAGGATGATAATTTTCCCTTTAAAAATGGTACATGCTGATGAGATTGAATTGTTGGCTTTGACTTATTGCTCTAAGAAAACATATCTTACTCTAATAAAATCAATCTTTAAATAAGTAATGGTTGAAATATGTAAAGACAATTTTACAATGAGGTCAGGATGAAGTGCAGTAGTAGTACTACTACTAGTACAACTACTAGTAGTAATAGTTGTAGCAGTAGCAGCAGCTATAGCAATAGTAGTATGAGTCAGAGGAATAAAGACTGGATCAGTGATTTCAGAGATATAGGTCAAAGAAGGTCCATCCACTAATGCAGGTTGGAAACTATTTTGTATCTGAAAGTCTTAGGCAATTGCCTAGAACTGAGAGATTAAGTGATTTGCCTTGGGCCACACAGATATGTTCCAGAAATGGGACTTAAAATAGGGTCTTTCTGACAGTCCATTGTCTATCAAATACTCTAGTTTGCCCCTTAATCTCCTCACCATTATCATCTCCATAACTCACTATCATCATCAGCACCACCATTAGCACCATCATCATCCTCATCACTGACATTTTCAAGTTTCAGGTCTGCTAAAAATGACAAATGTATTGGCTCAGTTAGTCTTCTTCATAATTGTGGCAGATGAGTTCCACAAATATTAGTGTCTCCATTTTAAAGATAAGGAAAATGAGAATAAAAATATAGGTAATCATATTCTTTTAAAATATCTCTTTATTTTTTAAATTCACTTTTGAAAAGGAGTACTAAATTCTTTCTCCTTTATGATTCTCTCCAATTCTGGGAAAACAAGCAAAATGACATCAATTATAGATATGAGGTAATGCAAAATAAATTTCCATAGTAGTCATGTTGCAAATGAACAAACAAAAAGCAAGAAAAGAAAAAGAAAAAAGGAGGCCCTAGTCTTCAGAGCATATCAATTCTCTCTTTGAAGGTAGATAGTATTTTTTGAGTCTAAACATTATGAATGATTTTCTGTGGAATGGAATATTATTATTGTGTCAATTTGTCCAGGACTTGCTATATTTTTGGTACAGGAAACCACTTCCCCTGATCATAACCATTCTGTAATTTGTAGATATTTGTCTGAGGCTCAAATTAAATAACTTATTTATGGTCACACTGCTTCTAAAAGAATTTGAACTCAGTTTAGACTCTAAATGAAACTCTAAATCTCATGTTCTTTCTACTATATTGTATTACCTCTTTTTAAAGGAAAAAAAAGATTCATTTGTGTATGTACAAACACACACACATATGAAGCATACATAGTAATGTCGAAAGGGCTGTATGAGACGACTCAGACAAAGGATAATTAGTCAATGCTGAACTGTGGAGATGTCAATGACAACTCTGGGTAATAAAATAAAGGAAAGAAAGCAAGAAGGATCATGGAATTTCAGGGAGCCATGAATGGAAACATGGAAAAAAAATTCCTTCTATGTCTATTGTTTATTTTTCACTTGATTAAGTTTTATTAAAGTCCATGGGGTTTGTTGTAAGAATTTAGCCTCTCTATTTAGCACAATGCCTGACACTTATTTGACCTTTAAGGATAAATATTGTTGAATTGTTTCACATATTTATTTTTGTGTATTTTGTTGACATTGATGGTACTTAAGTATTTAAATATATATGTGTTTTATGTGTATACATAAAACTGTAATGCTATTTTATTTTATTTGTGTATATATGTATGCTATATATTATAGATATAGTATGTTTAGATGAGTACTAAATCTATTTTCTACCTATCTACCTACCTATCTAATCTATCTACTATCTACTATCTATCTATCTATCTATCTATCTATCTATCTATCTATCTATCTATCTGTCTGTCTGTCTGTCTGTCTGTATGTTTGCCTGTCTGACTGCCTACCTATGTAACTATCTTTATCTGTTGTATTGCCCACAAAAAAGAAAGAAAAGCTATATCATTGGTGTTTTCCTAACTCTAAGACATCATTAACTTCCATAACAATGGTCTTTGATGTGAGTAATCTATTGGTCTCAGAAGAGAAAACATTTGTCCCAGGATATAGTATTTAGTTGATCTAGTCCCATCAGGTAATTAAATCACACAGACTATATAATCTGAGCCTAATTGTGGCTACCTTCCCAGTTATATTCATGGATTCTTATGGGTTAGCCTAGGAACTACTTTCCCTGAAGCTATATCTACAAGTGATTATTGAATCGAATATTTTATTTTCCTGGCAAATAGGTTTTTTTTTTCATCTTTATAACTACATCTTTATTACTTCCATCTTTTTGACAAAATTTGATGTACTTTTTATCACAGATTTTTGAATGTGACCTCAGGGGTCTTTTATTTCAACCTCTACCTGAATAAACTCCTCTACAACATGCTTAAATAGTGGTCATATAACCTATGCTTGAAGTCTGTACCTCTACCTTCAAGGGCCTACTAGGGCCTCAGTTCCACATATGAAGGGGAAATCAACTATTTTCTGAGTCAATTCATTCAACATTTGGTTAGGCTTATCAATGGATAGAGATCTCTGATCTGGAGTTAATAAAACCTTATTTCAAACGCGATCTAAGGCACTATTTGTGTGACCCTGGGAAAATTGTTTAACCTCTGTATAATAATACCAATGAAATAGCATTTATAAAGTGCTTGGTAAGAAAGTATTATGCAGCTGTTAATGGTTTTTTATTATCATTAATTATTATTATCAGTTGTTAGAAACTTTTCTTTAGCCTGATAGTATAGCTGCCTCTATAATTTCCATTTGTTTGACCCTATTTTTTTCCTTCTGGTCCAAGCAGTATACATCTAAATTCTCTATTATTTGATAGTCTATTAAATATTTGAACATATATCCTGTGTGCTCTGAGATTTATCTTCTCCAGGCTACAAATCCCCAGTTCTTTCAATGAGTCTCCAAATAACACGATATGGTGGTCTTTAATCATCCTGTTACTCTCTTCTACATACTCTTTAGGGTAACAATATCCTTTCTAAAATGTAATGCCTAGAACCATCCACACTGCAATGGCTCTGATTGGTCCATTAAGAAGATAGTAAACATTGAATACATCAGTTTTAGATCCATCAAATAAACACATTATGATCGTTGAGATTTGGGAGAATAGGATTACTTAAAGAGGAATAAAAAATGGCTCCAAGGAGTTCATCATATTCCAGTTGGAGAGATAAAAGCTGTGTGGGTCTGGTCTCTCCACCACCCTGAGCCATGGTTCATGTGATCAGGCTTGTTTCTTGGACAGCTCATGTGAGTGCTGAAGCCGTATATATCATGTGTGTTTCATCACTTTTTTCTATGGTTTAATCAGGTCATATCAGGTGTGCTCTAGACCAGTCTTTTTGTGTGTGTGAACTAGGTTATTGCCTCTGGGTGTAAGTTAAGCTGTCTGGGAGAGTCATTATTCATGTAAACCATGAGGGAATCATTTAATAAAATGGTGCTCTAAATAGCTTGGTAATACTTATAAAAATGCCCCGTTTGCTCTACCCTATTACCCTTGGGAAGTACACTTGGCAGGGGTAACACTCAGGGTCTATATCTACATGGTGTCCCTGAATGAGTATTTTCTAGTTTTCCTTTTATTTGGCTATCCTGGAAACTGAACATGAGTGTGTTGATTGTCTAAGAGTAAATATTGTTTTCTTATTCTTGCCAATCTGCTTTGGTATGGCCAAGGGTACCACAGTCATCAAGGAAGCAAGCAAGGAGCTAAGTGAGTGCCTGTTATGTGTTCTGTGGGACACAAAGGCAAAAGAAAAATGGTCCTCCTCTTCATGGAGCTTCAATCATCTTGGGGAAACAATGTACACACAGCGGAGTGTGTGTGTGAATGTATCTAACTCTATCTAGCTACATATGTGCACACACAGTATATTTAAATGAATACACTCACATAGGTAAATGTAACACAAAATTAATCCTGCCAAACACAGTTTTTTAAGGGGGAAGAGGTGACCGTAACAGCTGGAAGCATGAAAGATTCAGACTCAATCTTGTCACTAGGCAGGCAGGGCGTGATCTGACATTAACCCTGAACTCTTAGCCTTTTGCTATCCTCCTTTATGCAATGTTGAAGGAGCTATGAATTCAGATGGCTCATGTCATGATTCAATCTATCCATACAAAATTCTTGATTTATAGGAATCATATGTACCTATTGCCCAATAGTTATGGGTATCAGTCACTGCACACTCACCTCATCTGTTCTAGTTAACAATAATCACTTGGCCAAGCTTGGCAAGCTACCCAGACTCAAGTTTCCATAAGTGGAAACAAGGGGGGAAAATCAATTCTTTTTGGTTTATATGTGTGAAATTAAAACACTTCTAGTTTTGAAAAGTCTGCTTGGTTGAAAAGGACTAAGTTTGCCTCCCTGCTCTGTTAAAGAGAAACGTTTCTTTCAACTTTCCATTAATGTGTTGATCAGTAGCAACTTTTACTTAGCAGAATTCAATATTAATTTCAGGAGCTAGCTCAGGAGCTTGGCCTACTAGGGGGCTATCTGCCGCTTTCTTTCCTCTTAAAAAATGGGAGCAATTATTTGAACTCATGAGAGCAATGGGACCAGCCGCACACTAAAAACAGAAATTACAAAATTAGCCACAGGCAAATTACAGAGTAGGGACAAGCCCGGTGCACATTTCCTCCAATTGCCCTGCTGCTGACCTTCCTCTTGGAGTGGACAGACAACTTAGTTGAAGGAGTGAGATATTGAAGAGTATGTTCTTTAGGCCAATTTGAAGTCTCTTTTGCTCAAAATACCATTTGAGGAAGAGCACGTGTTCTATTGAGATAACCATCGGAACTTTCACTAAGGATAGAAAAATGTGTGATATAGAAGTCCTGGCTTTAAAGTGTGAGTCACAGTCCTAGACTTGGATGGTGTTTTTGGTGCTATGAGATCAGGTAGGGTCTTTGACTATGGTTACTTTGCAATATTTTATCCCCTTTGAAAAAAAAAAATATGTCGGGTAATTTATGGTATGTTTGGCAGTTTATTTAAGCTCAAATGTATTATTGCTGCCAGTAGGATATAGTAGATAGTTTACTGGGCAGAGTCACAAAGTATGCTTTTCAAATTCTACCTCTGAGATTCATGCATTCAACAAGCTTCTATTTAATAAGCCTTTATTTTGCATCTTTTATAACCCAGGAATTCTACTGGGTGCTGGGGATAAAATTAAGAGAGAGAACAACCTCTTCTTCAAGGACGTGCATATTCCATTGGGGTTGGGAGACAACATGGAAATGGATAAGTAAATTCAGAATTTATAGTAAGGAAATAGAAAGTAATGATGGTAGGGTGGAATGGGGGGTCATCATTAAAGCAGGGACACCAAGAAAATCCTCATGTAGGGTGCAGCTCTTGAGGTGAGCCTGGAAGGAAGGAAGAGAGGGATATAGTTAATTTTGATCATGGGGAAGTATCTGGCAAAAGCCTGGGGATTAAAAATATAACGTGTATGGGAAAACTAAAAGTAAACTGATTTGGCTTCAATATAAAGTATGTGAAAGGGAATAAAGAAACCTGGAAAGATTGGTTAAAACCACATTGTGAATGGTTCCAAATAGCAAACAAATGAATTGGAATTTTTATTTTTTCCTAGAAGTGATAAGGGATCCACTGGCACTTTGTGAGCAGAGGAGCCACATAGTCAGAACTTTACTTTAGAAATATCTGTTTAGCGACTGAATGGGGAGAAGGGAAGGGGTGGTATGCATCAGGCTACTTCCTAGGACTTCTTTATAAAGTCAAAGATGGGTTGCTATGTGCCTCAATAGAGGGGATTTTCACACTGTGAATTCCAAATGGTAATTAAATCCTAAATCTGTTCATAATATTAGGAAAGACTACTGGAGAGGGCAATATTCCATAATTATTCATATTATCAAAAATTATGCATCTCTACCTGTAAATCAGCAAACACGTACACACACAAATGGTCATTCCTTTCCCAGCAATTCTATTTCACTTCTGAAGAAAAAAATAACTAAAAAAAATATTGTAATAGGGAGAAGAGTCTTTGTGAAGCAACTGTGAGTTTCCAGATTCGATGATACAGAACTGCTGTTGCCAAGACATCTCTTATTAGTTATATTATTTGTATGAGGAT
Source organism: Monodelphis domestica (assembly GCF_027887165.1). NCBI lineage: Eukaryota > Metazoa > Chordata > Mammalia > Didelphimorphia > Didelphidae > Monodelphis > Monodelphis domestica. Next base: position 49,601,350 of record NC_077228.1, on the reverse strand, counting down.
GAATTCATGGAGGCAAACAGCTTACACATTTAGCAAAATGAAACACCAGCATCATTAGGGTGTAGGTGGAAGGGTATTTTCTAGGAAGCACTGGAGTTCAATGGAACAGATGTTCTAAGACTTACTAAAACTTTTCCAAATGAAATTTCATCTCATGTTCCTAATTACCACTCTCCTCTCCTCAGATCCTGACAAATGAAACCTGTTAAAATTCTTGTGGAGACTGAAGACTGGTGGCATCTGCTGCCTAAAGCCCCCCTCCCCCCTCTCCCTGACAACTTTCAGCTCAAGGCACCTTGACCCTTTAGCTGATTATCTGTGTCTCCAGCACTGCCTACAAAAATGCTGGGAAATTAGCCCTTTGGAATGCATGTTTTGCATGCTTCAGGTACATTATTAGAGTCCCTGCGCCCCACCTACCCCCCTTAGAAATGCCATACCCTGTCATTGCATTCATAATAAATGCTCTTTGATTTGCCTGACTCTGCGCTCGAGATCCACCCCAACTCAGATCCTGTTTTGTTCTCCCCTGCGAGGTGATCTGAGGGTGAATTTTCATTCCTCAGAATATTTAGGATGTCTGGGTCCTTGGATTGCGTAGCGAAAATCTTCGTATTTATTATCTTTAAGGTGGTGTGTTAATGAAAGAATTTTAATCATTGACATTGCTCTGTGAATTATGTATTACAAAAACCCCTGCTGGTGAGTTAGACAAAATTAACCCAGTGTAAGGGGCATTAAAAAAATTACAGCTAATTAGTAAGCTGAAGGGAACAAAGAGAATGTGGAGCAAAGATGTCAGAAGCCAGATGTGGAGGTAAGGTTAGAGCCTTCCTAGGCTGATGTTGAGTCTTTCAGTTGAGCCACATTGGAGATGTAACCTGTGTCGGCCATAAACTTCCATTCATCTGATTTGTGCCAATATCCTGGAACTTTATGTATATGCATTTAAACACATATATGTATGTACACAAACACATATACATGTGTATGCACGTACACACATTCTTTCAAACTGTGGAAATCCAAAGGCTCATAATAGAAAATGGAAGATATTTTTAAATGCTTTTAAATTATTTCCCAGGCGATCTATATTAGAGATGTAAGGCAATTCTCCAGGATTATTATGGGAAATGATTTCCATCTCTCTCTCTCTCTCTCTCTCTTTCATCGTGAATATCTCTCTCCCTCACTATATATCCTGCTTCCATTCTTTTATTTTCAAGTGGTAAAGCTTTATACAGGCTTTCTTCAAGATGCCATCATCCCCCAGGGAGCGCACAAAGAAGAGCATGGGTTTAAATCACATCTCATACAGCGGTTCGCCTTCTAAGCTTCTCCTCATGCTGACTTCCAATGGGTGATACATGGCTATGCTGATGCATTGGTGAGCCTGAGACAATTGACCCTGCGAGGCTGCCAGAGGAGTTCTCATGCTGGGTGCCATTTGTTTATAATTGCTCTTTCAAAGTTAGTGTCTGAGAATAAGCAACCAAAATGGGACAAGAAGTGGCAAGAAAGTAAGAAAACCTCTTTCTATTCTCCCACATTACCCATCTTCAATCTTTCCCCCTCTGAAGATTCTAATGTTACAGAATTGGATAGGAGTAGACTTGAGGGTGGGGATGGGGGAGCAGTATATATGGCTTTTTAAAAATTCCTTTGTGAGTCTAAATGGTATTGTTCCTTCTTCTTGTCAAATAGGATTCTAGGTCTTTTTCTTTTCATTTTTTTTTCAATCTGAATCAGATGTTTTGGCATAAAGTGAAAGAACAATCAACTTTCCCTTCTACCCTTCTGGTATATATATATATCCTTCCTGGGATCTGGGAAGTTAAATTACTTAAAAACAAAACAGACGGGGTAAACATGGCTGCAATCTAGACGCGAATCACTTCCTCTCCCCGGCACTGAATGAACTAGACTACCTCAAAAGATCATAAAAATCATCCTTGGAAGAATGGAGGGACTCTCCAGTATGCCACAGTAATGAAGGTATTTGGGGAGTGAACATTTCCACACTATAAGAAGGAGGAAAAGCTTGCATAAAAATGTGCACTGAGCTACCCTTCTCTTCCCCCACTTCCCCCACGGAACCAGAGTAGGGGCTCAGAGCGCTCACCAGGGACAGCGAGTGAGTGAGTAATGTCTCTGTCGGGGGGGTGGGGGGAGTGAAGGGGGGTGGACGCACACACCAGGGTCCTTTGGACCTAAGGAGTACTACTAGGAAAATACCTCTCAGGGCAGTTTCACTGGAGTACCCTGCGCACCGGAGAGTGCGCAGACTGCGGGGACACTTGCAAACTGAGAATAGCGTGGAGTCACCAGAAACTGTAAAAATGTCCTGAGACCAAAGCTCCACTCCTTGCTGTATTGAGGTTGGGGGGGGGCATGTCAGGGTCCTTGGAAACTGACAGGGACTACCAGAGATCCACCCCTCAGAGCAGTTTTACAGGAGATTCCTGCGCACCTGTGAGAAGAGACCACAGAGCACAGGGGTGGGTGCACTAACAAATGGCGGAGGCTGGGAAGAAGTAGTCTGAGGCAACTTAAATCCACAGAAAACCCACCCATATCACCCAGACCTCTGACCAAAAAAGAAAGGGAAAGCCACCGAAGGGATGGCTCACATTGCCCAAGAGCAACCCTCCAAGAAGAAACGGAAAAAAGTAACTATTGAAAACTATTGAAAAGGGGACAGAAGAGAAAGAGGATGAAATTCAAACAAAATCAAAACATTCCCCCCAAAATGGAAATTATCCACAAGCTCTGCAAGAACTCAAATTGGAGCTTATCCAAAAGATGGAAACCTTCTGGCAAGAAAAATGGGAAAAAATTCAGAAAGAAGTCAACAGCCTGACAGACAAAAACTCAAAATTGGAGAAAGAGCTGGAAGCCTCTAATAGAAGGGCAGACCAATTTGAAAAGCAAAAGCAGTCCCTAAAGACCAGAATTAAACAACTGGAGGACAGTGATCTTGCAAAACAGCAAGAATTAATAAAGCAAAGTAAAAAAATTAAGGAATAAGAAGAAAACATAAAATATCTCACTGACAAGGTGACAGACCAGGAAAACAGAGAAAGGAGAGACAACTTGAGAATCATTGGTCTACCCCAAAAAAACCAGAGATAAACAAAAATCTTGATGCCATACTACAAGAGATTATCAAAGAAAAAAATGCCCTAATGTTCTCGAGCAAGAGGGCAAAATAGAAATAGAAAGAGTTCATAGAACACCCTCTATACTTAATCCCCAAAAGACAACCCCCAGGAATGTAATCACCAAATTCAAGAGCTTCCAAGCTAAGGAGAAAATCTTACAGGAAGCCAAGAAGAGGAACTTCAGATATAGAGGAACACCCATAAGGATCACACATGGCTTAGCAGCAAACACGCTAAGAGACTGCAAAGCATGGAACATGATATTCAGAAAGGCAAGAGAAATGGGTCTCCAACCAATAATCATCTACCCATCAAAACTGACTATATATTTCCAGGGGAAAGTATGAGCTTTCAATAGAATAGAAGAGTTCCAAGTATTTGCAAAGAAAACACCAGAAATCAGTGGAAGGTTTGCCATCCAAACACAAAGAGTAAGAGAAACATGAAAAGGTAAATATCAAAGAAAGCGAAAAGGAGAAAAATGTTATCTTTTTTTTTTTATTCAAACTCTCTTCTATAAGGACTACATTTATATCAAATTATATATACCAATATGTGGGGGAAATGTAATATGTAACTCTTAAAAATTGTATGCATTGGGGGCAGCTGGGTAGCTCAGTGGATTGAGAGCCAAGCCTAGAGATGGGAGGTCCTAGGTTCAAATCCAGCCTCAGATACTTCCTGCCTGTGTGACCCTGGGCAAGTCACTTGACCCCCATTGCCTAGCCCTTACCACTCTTCTGCCTTGGAGCCAATACACAGTATTGACTCCAAGACGGAAGGTAAGGGTTTTTTAAAATAAAAAAAAATTGTATGCATCATTAGAGTAGTTAGAAGAACCACGCATAGGGAAAGATTGGGGCATCAAGATGATATGGAGAAAGGGGGGGAAAGAAAGAAAAAGGGAGGGGGGAATTGTTGATGGTACGAAGATATACTTCAAGAAATAAAATAAAAACAAATAGAATAATCTTTCTCACACAAAGATACACATGGGAAGGGGAGGGGAAGAATTCTCCTATAAGAAGGAGAGGAAGAGAGTGTGACTTGGTAATACATAAACTATACTCTCAGTGAAATCAACTCTGAGAGGAAAGAACATCTAGATCCATTGGGATATTGAATTCTATCTCATCCAACAGGGTAAGAGAGAAGGGGAAATTAAGGAGGGGGAGGGGGGAAGGGAGTATAAAAAGGGAGGGAAGAAGAGGGGGGAGGGGATGGGAACAAAAAGGGAGGGGCTAGAAAGGGAAGCATATCAAGGGAGGAGACTAGGGGGACTGACCTAAAGTAAATCACTGGTTTAAAAGGCTATAGCTAAAGAAGAAAGGTCAGAATTAGGGGAGGATATCAAAATGCCAGGGAATCCACAAGAGACAATCATAACTTTGAATGTCAATGGGATGAACTCACCCATAAAACGTAGACAAATAGCAGAATGGATTAGAATACAAAATTCTACCATATGTTGTCTTCAAGAAACACACATGAGGCGGGTTGATACTCACAAGGTTAGAATTAAAGGATGGACTAAAACCTTTTGGGCCTCATCTGATAGAAAGAAGGTAGGAGTGGCAATCATGATATCTGACAAAGCTGAAGCAAAAATAGACCTGATTAAAAGGGATAGGGAAGGTAAATATATTCTGTTAAAAGGGAGTATAGACAATGAGGAAATATCAGTACTCAACATGTATGCACCAAATGGTATAACATCCTAATTTCTAATGGAGAAACTAGGAGAATTGAAGGAGGAAATAGACAGTAAAACCATATTAGTGGGAGACCTAAACCAACCACTATCAAATTTAGGTAATTCAAATAAAAACATAAATAAGAAAGAGGTAAAAGATATGAATGAAATCTTAGAAAAATTAGAGTTAATAGACATGTGGAGAAAAATAGGGACAAAAAGGAATACACCTTCTCAGCACCACATGGCACATTCACAAAGATTGATCACACACTAGGTCACAGAAACATGACATACAAATGCAGAAAAGCAGAAATAATAAATGCAACATTTTCAGATCATAAGGCAATAAAAATAATGATCAGTAAGGGTATCGGGAGAGCGAAATCAAAAATTAATTGGAAATTAAATAATATGATGCTCCAAAATTGGTTAGTCAGAGAACAAATCACAGAAAGAATTAATAATTTCATTGAGGAAAATGACAATGGTGAGACATCCTTCCAAACCTTATGGGATGCAGCCAAAGCAGGACTCAGAGGAAAATTCATATCCCTGAGTGCATATATTAACAAATTAAGGAGGGCAGAGATCAATGAAATGGAAATGCCAATAAAAAAACTTGAAATCAAACAAATTAAAAATCCCCAGAAGAAAACCAAACTAGAGATACTAAAAATTAAGGGAGAGATTAATAAAATCGAAAGTGAAAGAACTATTGAACTAATAAATAAGACTAGAAGCTGGGACTTTGAAAAAAACAAACAAAATAGAAAAGTACTGGTCAATCTAATTTAAAAAAGAAAAGAAGAAAATCAAATTAACAGCATCAAAGATGAAAAGGGGGACCTCACCTCCAATGAAGAGGAAATTAAGGCAATCATTAAAAACTACTTTGCCAATTATATGGCAATAAATATACCAATCTAGGTGATATGGATGAATATATACAAAAATATAAACTGTGTAGACTAACAGAAGAAGAAATAGAATTCTTAAATAATCCCATATAAGAAAAAGAAATCCAACAGACCATTAAAGAACTCCCTAAGAAAATATCCCCAGGGCCTGATGGATTCACAAATGAATTCTACCAAACATTCAAAGAACAGCTAACCCCAATACTATACAAACTATTTGACATAATAAGCAAAGAGGGAGTTCTACCAAATTCCTTTTATGACACAAACATGGTACTGATCCCACAGCCAGGCAGGTCAAAAAAAGAGAAAGAAAACTATAGGCCAGTCTCTCTAATGAATATAAATGCAAAATCTTAAGTAGGATACTAGCAAAAAGACTCCATCAAGTGATCAGGAGGGACATTCACCATAATCAAGAAGGATTTATACCAGGAATGCAGGGCTGGTTCAATATTAGGAAAACCATCCACATAATCGAACATATCAACAAGCAAACCAACAAAAATCACATGATTATCTCAATTGGCGCAGAAAAGGCCTTTGATGAAATGTAATACCCATTCCTATTAAAAACACTAGAAAGCATAGGAATAGATGGTTGTTCCTAAAACTAATAAATAGTATATATCTAAAACCATCAGCTAACATGATCTGCAATAGGTATAATATAGATGCATTCCCAATAAGATCAGGAGTGAAACAAGGATGCCCATTATCACCTCTATTATTCAACATTGTACTAGAAACACTAGCAGTAGCAATTAGAGAAGAAAAAGAAATTGAAGGCATTAAAATAGGCAAGGAGGAGACCAATTTATCACTCTTTGCTGATGATATGATTGTCTACTTAAAGAATCCTAGAGAATCAACCAAAAAGCAAGTCAAAATAATCACCAACTTTAGCAAAGTCGCAGGATTCAAAATAAACCCGCATAAGTCATCAGCATTTCTTATATATTTCCAACAGAACTCATCAGCAAGAATTAGAAAGAGAAATCCCATTCAAAATCAACTTAGACAAAATAAAATACTTAGGAATCTATCTCCCAAGACAAACACAGGAACTATATGAACACAACCACAAAAGACTCTCCACACAACTAAAACTAGATGAGCAATTGGAAAAACATTAACTGCTCATGGGTAGGACGATCCAATATAATAAAAATGACCATCCTACCCAAACTTATTTATCTATTTAGTGCCATACCCATTGAACTTCCAAAATTTTTTTTACTGATTTAGGAAAAAAAAAAGTTTATTTGGAAGAACAAAGGATCAAGAATATCTAGGGAAATAATGAAAAAAAAATACAAAGGAAGGTGGCCTTGTAGTCCCAGATCTTAAACTCTATTATAAAGCAGTGGTCATCAAAACAATTTGGTACTGGCTAAGAAACAGAAAGGAAGATCAGTGGAATAGACTGGGGGAAAGCGACCTCAGCAAGACAGTATATGACAAACCCAAAGACCCCAGTTTCTGGGACAAAAACCCACTATTTGACAAAAACTGCTGGGAAAACTGGAAGACAGTATGGGAGAGATTAGGTTTGGATCAACACCTCACACCCTACACCAAGATAAATTCAGAATGGGTGAATGACTTGAACATAAAGAAGGAAACTATAAGTAAATTAGGTGAACAGAGAATAGTATACATGTCAGACCTTTGGGAAGGGAAAGATTTTAAAACCAAGCAAGACTTAGAAAGAGTCACAAAATGTAAAATCAATAATTTTGATTACATCAAATTAAAAAGTATTTGTACAAACAAAACCAACAAAACCAAAATGAGATGGGAAGCAACAAATTGGGAAATGATTTTCATAACAAAAACCTCTGACGGAGGTCTAATTACTCAAATTTATAAAGAGCTAAATCAATTGTACCAAAAATCAAGCCATTCTCCAATTGATAAATGGGCAAGGGACATGATTAAGCAGTTTTCAGTCAAAGAAATCAAAACTATTAATATAAGCACATGAAAAAGTGCTCTAAATCTCTTATAGTCAGAGAGATGCAAATCAAAACAACTCTGATGTATCACCTCACACCTAGAAGATTGGCTAACATGACAGCAAATGAAAGTAATGAATGCTGGAGGGGATGTGGCAAAGTAAGGACATTAATTCATTGCTGGTGGAGTTGTGAACTGATCCAACCATTCTGGAGGGCAATTTGGAACTACGCCCAAAGGGAGATAAAAGACTGTCTGCCCTTTGATCCAGCTATAGCACTGCTGGGTTTGTACCCCAAAGAGATAATAAGGAAAAAGACTTGTACAAGAATATTCATAGCTGAGCTCTTTGTGGTGGCCAAAAATTGGAAAGTGAGGGGATGCCTTTCAATTGGGGAATGGCTGAACAAATTGTGGTATATGTTGGTGATGGAATACTATTGTGCTCAAAGGAATAACAAAGTGGAAGAATTACATGGAGACTATAACAACCTCCAGGAAGTGATACAGAGTAAAAGGAGCAGAACCAGGAAAATATTGTACACAGAGACTGATACACTGTGGTATAATCGAATGTAATGGACTTCTCCATTAGTGACAATACAATGTCCTTGAACATTCTGCAGGGATCTAGGAGAATAAACCCTATCCACAAGCAGAGGACAAATTGTGGGAGTAAAAACACTGAAGATAATCAACTTCTTGACTATGGGGGTGGAAGGGACATGAATGAGGAGAGATTCTAAATGAACACCCTAATGCAAATACCAAGAACATGGAAATGGTTTCGAATCAAGGACACATGTGATACCCAGTGGAATTGCGTGTCAGCTATGGGAGGGATTTTGGGAGGCGGGGAGGAAAAGAAAATGCTCTTTGTTTCCAAGGAATGTTTGAAAACGACCAAATAAAATAATGTCTAAAAGGAAAAAAAACTGACAGATTTTCAAGAAGGAAATAGCTATTAACCAATCAGTTGGGAAGCAGCAATTCCATTTTGTTGTAGTATAAAAAGGAGCTCAGTGTAGTTGAATGAGCAATTTAAACAAAATAGAATTAATACATACTATACAAGGATTTTGGCTTTTGTTGCTAGTTATTTATTCTCTCTTCTGTTTTCTGGGCTTAAAAAATCACCTGGTCCATGTTTATATGCAGATGGATTGATTTTAGGATTGTTAAGTGGACCACCTTAGATTAGTATATTATATTATTGATGATCCCTAATGCAAAGAGTCAGTCCTTTAATTCCAGTGTTCTGCCAATGATGCTACTTGAGAATCTTAATCTCCAAATCAAAATTTCATAGAAACCAAATGGTAACAGGAGACCAGAATATGGTGGTAGCAAATAGGATGTAAGATATGATGACTTTAGTGGAAGAAGTAAGATAAAAGACAATTCATCAGTCAGTAAACCAATCAATAAAATTTATTGAGCATCTATTAGGTACCAGCCATCATGCTAAGATATCATATCATCCAGGAAATACATTATTAGAGGAAGAGGTTGGACAAGCATGTAGCAATAGGGAAAGGCAATAGGAGAACAAACAGCATGCTTTACTATTAAAGATGAAATCCAAAATAAATCAAAACAATACCACCAACAAAAAGATTTACCTCAGTTCTCAAAACCCAAGGTAAATGGGGCAGCTGGGTAGCTCAGTGGATTGAGAGCCAGGCTTAGAGATGGGAGGTCCTAGGTTCAAATCTGGCCTCAGACACTTCCCAGCTATGTGACCCTGGGCAAGTCACTTGATCCCCATTGCCTAGTCTTTACCACTCTTCTGCCTTGAAAACAATACACAATATTGACTCCAAGATGGAAGGTAAGAGTTAAAAAAAATCCTAAGGTAAGGCTTCCAGTATATTAGGTAGTTCATTGAAAATGCTTAATGAAAGAACACTATCCATTCAGGTCACTAAGAGAAGATGAACTCAATATTGAATAAAACTAAGACAAATTATGGATGTATCTTTACCACACTACTGGTCTGGCTATAGTACAGCTGTGTTATTTTTTTGGTTATATTAATAGGTAACTTTCACCAAATGGATTGCATAGACCATGTAGTAGTGAAGATAAGTCATAAGTCATTAAATAGATGCTGTTATGAATCGATGATTCTGTGTGTTGTTTTGAAAGATTTATGGTCTATCATTATAGTAATAATTCCTCATCTTTGCCTTTTAGAATGTGTATTTTCTGCCAAAGCTCAACTCAAATATCAACTTCTACATGTGCTATTTCTTGATCCTTCAAACTGCCACTATATACTTTCCTCTCTTGATTACCTTATATTCATATTTTTAGTTATTATATACTGTACTTAACCAGAATACATATTATTTTCCTTCAGTCCAAATCAATCTCCTTGAGGGCAGAAGCTATCTTGTTTTGTGTTTCTGTCTCCAGAGCCTAGCACAGTGACTGTCACATAATAGGTGCTTAATAAATTATAGCTGATCATTTCACAGACTGCAGTATAATGTAGTAGAAATTGTGCTAGATTAAATGAGTTTTTTAACCTTAAGCAAGTCATTTGCTACTCCGTGCCTCAATTTCCCCATCTGTAAAATGAATACATCTGACTCTGTTAGGTTCCTTCAAGCTCCTAAAGTGCAAGTGTTTAATGTGTTTTATGCTTTTAAAATACTTTCATAAATCCTATTTCATCTGATCCTCATAACCTGGTTTGAAACTAGTATGGGGCAAAGGGCTTTGAACCAGATCTTGACATCTAGAGAAGGTATACTTTCCCATTGTAGTAATCGTCATCCCCATACCCTGCTTTATGATTTTTTAGTGTCACTCCCAGAATTATTATAGCTCTTGTATCACCTCTGTCTCTGCACAACTTTCCTCTGTGTCATTATCCTCCCTCCCCATCTCAACTTAATTTACCTCAGGCACAGTGATGGCTGTGCTCAAAACAGCCCTGTGAAATAAGCAGGAAAGATATTATTTGTGTTGGACAAATAAGGAAATTAAAGAAGCATTAATGTATGACTTTTTCAAGGTCACAATTTCTTAGTAATGGAACTGGGAGTACAAGGCAGATCTCTTGAGAATGACTTACCTTCATTTAGCTGTGAAACTTCCTCTACATCTTATATTAACAACAAGAAGATTCAACGACAAATGTAGGCTCTTTTTCAAAGGGTTATTTTAAGAGCTGGTATATAGTAATATTTTCATATTGCCTATCATGGCATAATGTGGAAAGAATTTTTAAAAAATGACTTAAGTGATTATCCCATTGTTAGGATTAAGATCCCTGGGGTAAGACAAAGGGCTCTATCTTGATGATAACTCTTGAGTGTCATTGATTGCTCCATGGTAGAGGATGCATTGTGTGGGTTTTGTTACCATAGAATAGGCAAATATGTTTGGAAGGGATAAGTTTTGTGTGTGGATCCCTAAAGCTATCCCCAGAGTAGTCATATCAAGAATTGTCCTGAGTTCAGATTCTTACATTCTCTGTTGGCAAATTAGCAAATGGATTTTAGGCCCTCCATGAGAAAATGAGGAAAGTGCTAATTCCTGGAGTGTGATTGGACAGTGAGGTCCTACTATTGATTTCCAAAAAGTAGGGGTTTTTAACCTTTATTTTTTTGTGTTATGGGTCTTTTGGCAGTCAGTGAAGCCTGTGTACCCCATCTCAGAATAATGGCTTTCTAAGTAATTAATATGTTATATATTTGTGCATATACATATTTATATATATATTGTCTCTAACTCTAGCCCCTCAATCTCTCTCTATCTCTATGTGTATATATATATATATATATATATATATATATATATGTATGTTTGAATCTATCTATCTAAAAAACAGTTCAAACCCCAGGTTAAGACCTGCCCTTAATAGAATATCCTAAGTAGGTCTTTGATCCAATTTGCATATTTGAATTGGCACTTGTGAATTCTTTTTTTTTTTCTTAAAACCTTTACCTTCCGTCTTGGAGTCAATACGGTGTATTGGCTCCAAGGCAGATGAGTAGTAACGGCTAGGCAGTGGGGGTCCAGTGACTTGCCCATGGTCACACAGCTGGGAAGTGTCTGAGGCCAGATTTGAACCTTGGACCTCCCATCTCTAGGTCTGCCTCTCAATCCACTGAGCTACCCAGCTGCCCCCCATTTGTGAATTCTTAATACATTTTTAGAGAATAAGAGAGGTCTCAGGGAAATTTCAGTGGAGGTAGGACTTGAAGTGTGCTTGAAATGAACATGTTTGTGTATCTGTTGAGAGCTTAGAACAGAACCTAGGATGGCATAAGAACCAATTTATATACTAACATAGGGCACCTATGATCTAAACCATCAGTCGATCAATCAGCCTAAACTTATTAGGGATTTACTTTGTACCAGCGATAGGACATAAAAACACAAAGAATGAATCAATCTAATTGAAAGGAGTAGATATGACCCCTTACCCTCACCACCCTGCTAAAACCAAACCAAATCTGTGTTTCCATTGTTATACGGAAAGTCCCACTACGTTCTAGCCAGCATTACCACAGCTAAGTGAAATGCTGAGCCTTAATTCTCAGGGTTGTGTCTCTCAACGACTTATTCTGCTGGAGCTTTGACCCATGTAGAAACCAATTGCTTCTCTGTGTAACCGAAACTCCAGACTTCAATGTAAGCAACATTTCTCTCCTTTTAGGGATTTCCTTACTCTTCATTCTTAGTGAGGCACTGACCTTGCTGAATCTTCAGAACATAAAGGGGATAGAAATCTTGGCTCGTGCCGTGTTGGAAAAAGGTATCTCCTTGTACCATCATGCCCAAGACATCTGGCCAATAAATTACCCTTCCTTTGTAAGTCTAAAAGTCTGCAAGAATGTGAATTAGCCACTGAAAAAGCCCCACACACAACTGTTACCAATTGTATATAACTAACTGATGGGGAAAGTGGGGAAAAGGGGAGTCGATAATTTTCTTGCTTTCTTGCCTTCGGGGAGCTCATTTACAACCTGCCCACACACTCGCAAGAAGGTGCCTTAGATATCTCTCAGGGATGCACGTGGCCTTCCATCCCTCACTGGTGGCGTCATGCATGAAAGAGCTACTATTTCAATTTTATATTTGGACAGATTGCTTTTCTGTTGTTGCTAAAGAGAAGGTGAGAGAACAATGGGTAAGCTATCTCTAGGTTGTGTCACTGCTTATGAGCAGTTTTGCCCAGGGCATTCCAAAGACCATAGAGCTGTCAGATGAAAGAAGATCTATTGGCCTTCTCTGGCTTTCTAGTCTCTGGGGCTGAGGCTGAGCTGCCAGGTTCAATCTCATACTGTGCAAACTTACATTCGATTTTTCATACTGTGACACCCCTTTGTCTCTCTCTGCTCCTGCTGAATGGGGACCTCTTGATGCTTTCCCTTTTAGATGGATGGATCATCTGACTCACATTCAGAACATTGCCCATGACTTGAAGGAAATTTCTATTGTACTCAGGAAAACCCTAGTGGGAAACTCTACAAATACTTGTATTCATTTAGGCCCTTATAAATCCATGGAAAACAATGACAAGCTCGGGATGTTTCATTTCACTCCTCAGAATAAAGTTGGGAAATATTTAAGATGCTCAGATGGAGTTAAGGTTTATCCATTATTCGTAATCTCTCTAAATTTCCTTAGTTCTCATTACATATTACTTCTCCCAACCTTTGCCAAAATGCCTAAACTTAATTACAGTTTTTTAGGTTCTAACATCATCAAATAATTATTTGAAAGTACCCACCTCTATTATGATTCCTGATAACCCAGCCTATTTAAAAGCCAGGTGGTTGATTCAATTTAGCAAATATTTATTATAGAGAGTGACTTTGGATTCTTGAAGACTACCCTACAAGACTGTAAAATCTATAAGTAGTGTTCCAGGAGCAGACAAAGGCATCTGAGTACCAGTTCAGTCAAGTTTGAAGAAGATCACTACAAGGTTGGAGAAGAGAATAAAAATGTAGAACAAAATAGGACTTTTGTGGTAGTGATAAAATTGAAGCTCTGGAAAATCAACAGATGGCCAAGGTTACACAGGTAGCAATTAGAAGAGCCAGGATTTTCACCTGGTTCCTTTGATTCTAGATCATTCAGTTAGTCAATAAAAAAGCATCAATCTAGCACTTCTAATATTTCAGACACTACTAAGCTCTGGAGATACAAAGAAAAGATGAACCTAGTGCTCTTCCCATTGTAGCATTTTGGCATGAGTATAATAATTTTTTGAGGGGCAGAATAATTTTTGCAATTCATCCTGCAAGGCTCAGTGGAGATTATTTATCAACAGTGTAGAGAATATCCTTAGGAATGAAATCATGGCTCCTTAAGGACTCTAGGGTGACATTGGATCTCTTTAAAAGGATGTAGGGTTGTAACATGGAGAGCAATTGGGTTAATCTTATTTATCTAAAAAATAACAATTAGCAGCAATGGGGTAAAATTACCAAGAAACAGTTTTTGATTTGACATAATGAAAAAAAAATCTTCCTACAATTAATGACTCAAGCAAATAATAGAATCCCCTGGAAGGTAATAATTCTCCCTTTACTGGAGATTTTCAAACAAATGTTAGATGACCACTTATGAGGCAGATTCTAGAGGAGATTCCTCTCTGGGTATGGACTGTATTAGATGGCCTCTGAGATTCCTTTGAAGTTGGAGATTTTAGGATTCTGGAACTTTTGTTTTTTAGACAGAGAAGTTCAAGTTCCATTTCTGTCTAGAAACACAAGAATTTTGTTTAAAATCTGGATATAAATCTTGACCCATAATTAAATAAACTTAGTGCTTATTTTATATATATATATATATATGTGTGTGTGTGTGTGTGTGTAAATATATCTCCCAGTTTCACATATATACACACATATACAAATATATATGCTAATACACACCAGGACTTTAGATTTTTTAACTTTTACTGTTCTGAATAGCTAAAAGAGGGAAATCAACCCTTGCAAGCAATGTGGAGTTACATTCATACATACATAATATGAATTACTTTCATACATACATAAAATAAATAAAAGAAACATTTCAGGGTGACATATGTAGCTGGAGGGGGAGGAACTCAAAAAGGTCTCCTGCTGGATGTGGGCTTCAAGAAACAAGGGATTCTAAAAGGCAGAAGTGAGGAGGGTGTGCATTAATGAATTGATTCCAGGTATAAGGTAAGCCAATTCAAAGACAAAGTGTTTGGGAAAAGGATATTCTATTTGAGAACCAACAAGAAAGTCGGTTTAATCAGATTGAATAGTACATAAAGAAAAGTGTAATGTGTAATAAGTTTTTAAATAGAAGCTTTAAGTTAGTTTTAAAAATCATCACAGCATGGCCCTACCCAGTCTTCTGTGACTCATATTTAGCTCTTTGCCACATTGTGAAATTATATCAAACTGATCTTCTTTCTGTTCCTCACATAGAATACTTTCAAATCTCCTTTTTCTTTACCATTGGCTTCCCTCTATGTCTGGAATGCATTCCTTCTTTACTTCTACTTTAGAGAATCCTTTTCTTTCAAAAAGCATTCATCTCTTGCCTCATCTTTCAAATAAGGTCTTCACTGACCCCCAAGCTAGTGTCTTTCCCTTAAACTACCTTATATTTAACTAATTAATATTTACTTGTATTTATTTGTATTGATATATGTACTTGGTTCCATGATTACAGAGTTAGCTCCGTAGAAAGAAGGTACAGATTGTTTCATTCTTTGCCTCCATAGTGCCTAGCACAAAGCTATCTAATATCTATTTTGAATGTCAGAGTTTGCATATTATGACTTTGTAGCGGAAAAGTTGGTTAAAGCCACTTTGTGAAAGGCCTTAAATGCCAAATGAAGGTGTTTAAATTTTGACCCTAAAGATAATGGGGAACCACCAGAGTTTATTGAGCAGGAAAATGATATGGTCAAATCTGTGCCTAAATCATTTTTTTCTTGACTGGTTAATTAATTTGTAACATTCATTTTAAAAAATCTGGTTTCGAAGTTTGTTTCTCTCTCCTGCTTCTCTCCCACTCATTGAGAAAACAAGCACTTATACCTGTGAAACAAATTTCCATATTTCCCATAATGCACATAACAAAAACAAAAGTATAAAATGCAAGAAACTTAAAGAAAGTGGAAAAAAGTATGTTTCAATCTGTATTCAGCAGTCATCAGTTCTTTCTTTGAAAGTAAATAGCAAAGTAGATAGCGTTTTTCATCATAGGTCCTTTGGAATTATTTTGGATCGTTCTAATGAGCAGAGCACATCAGTATTCCAGAGTTATCATCATTACTATATTGCTGTTGCTCTGTACAGTGTTCTCTGGGTTCTGCTCACTTCACTTGATTTCATACAGGTCTTCCCTAGTTTTTCTGAAACCTTTCCCCACCTGATTTCTTATGATGCCATAATATTTCATCACAACCATATGCCAGAAATTGTTCAGCCATTCCCTAATGTTTCTAAATCTTTGCCACCACAAAAAAATGCTATAAACAATTTTTGCACATATACATCTTTTCAGCTTTAATCACCTTGACAACTACAAAGATAATAGATTGGAAAAGGGAGAAATTTACAAGAAGGAGATTAATTAGGAATCTTTTGCAAAAGGCCAGTCAAGAGATGATGATGGAGGACTATTGTAGTAGACCGAGAAGAGAGGAGATAAAAATAAAAGAAACCGTGAAGGTAGAAACAAGAAGATTTAGCAATATATTGGATATATGAGAATGAGAGAGAGATAATGAGCTATTAAGGATGACACTGAGTTTTTGAGACCGAGTGACTTGATCAGAGAGACTGTGGTATCCTCAATGATTAAATGGATGTTGAGAAGAAAGGCAGGATTGGAGAAAAGATCATGAGTTCTGCTTTGAGCTTGTTTAGTTCAAGGTGTCTGAGATTCACATTATGAAATGCTCGAGAAGCAATTAGTGCTCTTGGAATTCAGGAAAGAGAGTAGGACTGATTGATGATGAAGCCTGAACTGGGGTGGTGACTGTAGGAGTGAGGACAAAATATATGTAGAATTGTTCAGACAAGAGCATTTCTGTAGTGCATCATGATATGTGAAGTACTTTCCTTTCCATCCTTACAATAAATAGCCCTATGAGATAGATGCTGTTATGAATTCCCTCTTACTGGTAAGTGAACTGAGGTTAAGATTGGTTTGTGATTTGCCTGGATTTGTGTAGCTATTAAATGTTCCAGGAAAGGTTTACACCAGGTCTTCCATACTCCAAATGGAATGCGTTATCTATTTTGTCTAAGGGATGGTCAGCGACTCAGTTGGAAATCAAGCTGGCCAAACAAACAAATGAATTCGATTTTCAATTAATTTGCAACATCAAAATGTAGCAGTGGGACCAGACGAAGTTTTATCTGTTTATTGATGGTCGATGCTGAAATGCCAGAATTCTATTTCAGTCAGGGTACGGATCTTGAACAGTAACTAAGTCAACCTCGTGCCCGTTCTTAATGTGTTTTTTGTAAAGCCAGGCAAAATTACATAAATACAAAGTCTTCAGATTTTCATCTTTACTCAGCTGTGCTGCAAAAGGGGGTAATCAGACCCCACTGCAAGCACTACAGAAAAACACAGCCTAGCTGACAAATTAGTGGTATTTGGTGCTAATATTACTAATTCAACATTTGGAAGGGTTACTCACTGGGGAAAAATAACATGTTCTCCAAGTCACCAGAGAAACTAGGGAGATAGTTAATGGGTGTTGGCTGGGTTGCAAAGATTGTGCATGAAACTGCCGCTCAAACCACTGCTGACTTCCTGCCAATAGACAGGGAAGTAATTGTCAACAAGATTTATTGTTCCGTTCCCATTTACACAGTGAGGGAGGAAAGGTTGAAAGAGTTCTGCGAAGTTCAGGCCTGACTTCTGCTGAACCATAGCAACGCATGCTGATTATCACTAATGCGTGCCACAGGAGGAATTCAGCATCTTTGGAGGCCTGGGAGTCAAGCTTCTTGTCAGAAGAAGGTTTCCCCGCAAATCTCAGAGGCAATGTCTCCTCACATCCAGGGACCCTTGAGCCTTGGTTCCAGTTCTCCAACAGAGGTTGAGGGCCAGAAGTTTTGCAGGAATTTCTTTTTCTTTTTTCTTTTCTTTTACTTTTTTTTTCACCCACAGAATTGCTCAGCTATAGAATTAGGAAAAGGATTTAGAGTGTGACCAACTCACCATGGCTTGTGGAACTAACTCAGGAATTAACTTTAAAAGAGAGAAGGGAGAGGTATTTTTTTTTTAAGAAAAGGGTTCTATTTCCCAATGTGGAGAAGGTAGGCCATGATATAAGACTTGGTTAATGGGCCTAATGAATATTCAAGGTATTCTGTTTAGTCACAGATTCTTTCCTGTCTCAATCCTATTACAAGGATATATAATTTATAGTGTTTGATGATGAAATCACTTCTCTCTCTCTCTCTCTCTCTCTCTCTCTCTCTCTTTCTTTTTCTCTCTTCTATCCTTTCTCCTCTTCATTCATTTCCTCTCATTTCCTCCCCTCTTCTCTAGAAAGCTCTCCTATACACGTTCTGTAGATACCATCTCCTTTCCCCTCCCCCTGAATTCTTCTTTTTGGCTCTGCTCTCTCCCCTGACATCTGACATCTAGCTCTGCAGGAGTGATAATTAAGTCTCAGACCAGTGCAGTAGAAACTTCCTGCCATTTGACACCCATTTCAAATGAGTAAGGAGCAAATGCACAGGTGTTGCGGGAGGATGCATGGCTTTTCAACCATACATAGGGTTTTTAAAAACAACAACAACAACAACAATCTAACACTTCTCAGAAGATTATCTCTTCCTTGAATTTTGTGATGGCATTTCCTGGCACAAGGTGCACCTGTTCACAGAATGTCCCACATGACCTGGGCCATCCAAAGGGAGGATAGAAGATACTGTGAGGAATATGAGTATGTTGGGAAAGAGAACTCAGACTGATGGTAGTGGCAACTGCTAGGAGTTAAAGTAACAACTGTTAGGGGACTAATCTTACTGGACAAGAACTCCATTTATTTGAGCA